>NW_008614369.1:0-27310 GCF_000691845.1 Merops nubicus | reverse complement strand
TGAACCACTGGATTTATTTAGCACTGTAAGGGTGGGGTAAACAGCTAGAGGTGATAACCACATTAGCTGTCTCAAGCTGGCAGCAACACATAAATCAATCGGAGGCCTCAGGCACACTGAAATGGGATACGCAGACAGAAGCAAACTAAGTGGGAAGCTGCTTAAGCTAGCCAGAAGGAAACACAAAGACAAGTGCAGTGTAAGATCACACACACATGCACATACACACAGACACACACTTACAAACTGGCTTGGAGACTGTACTCTGTAACCCAAGTGTTGGGACATTCATCTATCTCAGCCTTAGTTTCTTTTTCTTCCTCTGCTGAGAGATTTTAACCTATATCTTCCAGCAGAATGTCAGCCACCAAGCTGCCACAGCAGGTTCTCATTGTCCTGCCTGCCCCCCATACACACACGCCTTTTTATTTTCTTCCTCTTAAAAAAAAAAATCTATTCCACTTTCTAGATGCCTATTAATCTCAACAGATAGAAACCTACCTCCCCTTCCTCTTTCGTAAACGTCCTAAAATAGATTTTCTACAAATCATTATTTTTCTTACCCTCTGAATGCTACACAGGAAAGATACAGGAGGAACATCAGTAGGAGGGCGCCAAGTACAAAAACTCCAACCCTGGCTGCTGTTACGGCATTCTCCTGGGTAAAAGTTTTTTTCATCCACGAAAACAGGTGAAAGATCTAAATCGAAATCTCCTATCTGAAAAGTAAGAATTTTAATGAACGGTTGTTTCAACACCACAAACCAGGCCTTTTTCTCATTAAATTATACATATTCTCTACCACTTTGTGCTGTAACCACAAGTGAAACATGAAAGAAAGGGGATAAAAACATCTTTCTCTTAGGTTTATGTGGTGGTTACAGTCCCAGGGGTTGATGTGGTCAGGACCCAAGCAGGTGGCACAAACTGAGGAGCAAACTGATAGGTCCTGTGGGAATTTCACTAGCAGAAACTAGCCCAGAAAAAGTTGGCATAGGCAGAGAGAAGGTAGGTGGAAAGGCAGAGCAATGTCAGCTAAACCTAGAGACATCCTTAAGCGCTAAAGATGCATTTAGATATAATTCCTCCCATTAACCTAGCCTGCTAGCTGGTAGTTCAATTGCCTGCACAAGAAATTGTGCTGTGCTGCCAGAAAGCTGCAGATCTATGGGAGCAGGTGGGGAATTTCAGCCATCATCTTCTCTGCACTGAGCACTTATTTTCTTGGGATGAAAGCAGCAGCTGCAGTGGGCAGGAAAGTAAAATTATCAGGCCTGTTCATATGTTCTTCTCCTACAGTTTGGAGAGTACCTCACCTCTTCATTATACTCAGCACTGGCAGATAATGCAACTTCCCTCTAGAACCACATGCAATGTGTGTAGGGGTTGAGTCCAACATGAACCTACAGAGCCGTTCTAAGTAAAAACACATTAAAGAGAAGCGTACTTTAAAAACATTAGAGTTGTAATCGTGTACTGTACTCGGTGTGCTTAAATAGAGCACGTAATAGAGTTCAGTGTAATAACCACTTGTTACTCAGGTTTCTAACATAAAGGAAGATGTAGAATGGAATTACATTTCGGCCTGGAACTAATTCTGGAGTACAGCCAGTCCTATGCAATCCATAAAAATTCTCATGTCAAAATGATGTGTCCCGTTCTCTTGATACCTTGACCAAGGTTTCTAAGTTTCTCATTTCTCTGACATCCTCCACATTAACAAGCTTACTCTGAACATATGCTAATCTAACTTCATCATCACTGAAGTTCTGCTCAGGAATCTACTCCTTTGCACTTTTTCATCAGTATAAATTAAAGAGTCACATTAAAGGACAGTGAAAATGCAAACATTATTGCAAAAATTTCCCTTTTCCCTGCAACCACCTTATCAAGTTACATTTTTTACTTATAAACCACTGATGAACTGAATACAATAAAGTAATAGTAATACTTAGCCCTCTTCCAAATAATCCTAAATTACAGAGTTCTGAATAATTGTAGAAGTCTTCAGAAATTAAATTAGCATCCTCTTGTTATATATTTAGGCTTCTGAGTTTTCATTCAGATTTCCCATCTGAACTGAAATGAGATAATCAGTTTCTGTTGTTATACAAGGATTGATTAATTGATTTTTCCATTTCCTTCAGTTATTTGCATGGGAGAATCGGAATGACAGTATGCCAGAGCATATGGAATAAAGCAGAATGCACAAGTGTCCCACATTTTCATAAAGACTCTCCTAATCCTCTGAAAAGAATGAGAAAAACTAATCCACATTATGACATAGTAAACTTTCTTGAAATTATTAAGTCACCTCTGCACTCCTGGTGGGATATAGGTTCCTCCTTCCTTCAGCTGTAAGCTCCAGCCAGCAGATGGTAGGTGCTCTCGATCAGAAAACCAGCAAAGAGCACCTGGAAGGAGTCTCACCAGGGGATGTGCACAATGACATACCTGCTGTCCTCTGGCTGGTGCACCAGCCAGGGAAGGATTTGGTCCACCAAGATAGGAATGTGTGGTTAGAGACCTCCAGTTGTTAGAGACTGAATACATATGAGGGCTAAGATTTTAAAGCCAAATTCCTATTAAAAACAATAGAAATTTGGGTGTACAAATCCCTTAGTCTCTGTCCAGCCAAAGCAATTCCTTTCCCCCCCAGCCTCTAGCTGCTACCCATTGGTTAGCACTGCTGGTACAGTTTTTTAGAAGGATTTGTTGCACAAAGAGAGAGACTTATTAAAAACAGAAAAGAATGTGTTGTGCCTCTGTAGCCAGAATCATAGTTTAAAAAAATCTGTGGGCTGGATTTTCCTGAGTACTTAAAAGATACAAAACAGTTATAAACCCATATGAACCACCTAAGCTCAAGTATATGGCTGTTTTTCATCTCCTGTGATTCAAAGGAGGTATGTTTACTACTGTAACTGGCACAGCACTCTTCCAGAAGAGACAAAAAAAAAAAAAAACCAAACATGTTTTCATTAGTATTTTTTCCCTTTTTAAACACTTTTCTCCATTATTTATTGGTTCAGAGACTATGATTCAGTTTAGGGTAACTTAATATAAACCCAAAATATTTTCATCTTAATTGATGATTACTCTCTTTCGCTATAAATAACCACCAAGCTATCAGGCCAACACTCTTGAGGAGCCTTCCCATTTCATTCTATAGCTGGACTGACTAAAATACAAGGAGGATCGTTACCTTCTTTTTGAGCTAAAAAGGTGCAATTCTTGTCTCTGTGCAAGGTGAATTTCACCCCAGGAGGACCAGCAGCTTAGTACATACTTGTGACCAGATCCTGAGCAACCTGTACAACCAGCTCTTCTATTAGTTTCTATTTAAGTAATGTGACTTCAGTTAGATATTTGTGCATTTGCCAGGAATGAAGCGGGGGGAAATAAAGCAGCCCTTTAAAAACTTTCTCAAAGCAGTTGGAGAACAAGTCAGCTGATGAGTATGTTTATTGCTCTTAAATAACTTAGGAAGCAAAGAGGGGCCATTCTGGTGTTGGGAAACCTGATACTGAATAGACCAGACTGTAGGTAAATTGCTATGTTTACTTTTTTTTTTTTTTTTTTGGTCTGCTTTGTTGATGACCATCATGGCAAGCTTTTTTCTTTTCTGTTATAATTCTTTCTGAAATGAACAGAGACATCCATTGTTAACCCAGCATCTTTGGGTGTTAGCTGCCTGCCTGTCAGAAGCCCAAATCCATGGTACTGCAGACATAATGCCAAGCTTCAGCTAGTGATCTATTGCCCAATGCTGTTCATGAGCACTAATAAAACTGTCAGGTGTGACTCAGACCAGATGGACCAGAAGTGACTATTGGCTCTAGGGAAGGCTCAGGGAACCAGGGGCACAGGTAGTATTCTGGGCAACCTTCCTAATGGAGGTGAAAAATAAATCATGTCAGACCATTTTATTCCGTTCCATGTTTATGGCCCACAAGTTAAGGGAGAAAGAGAAGATAGAATTTCTAGTTTAGTAGGATTGTGACACGTGCTGCACAATGTGCCCCCAAGGCTTTCACCAGAAGACAGTTATGCAAAACACACTGCTATATGATTCTTGGATGAAAACTTTATTGTTATTGCTTTGTTTTGAAAAGATTGACTAAAGCTCAGTTAGAAGTAGAGTGATAGAATACTAAGGTACACTTCAAATTTGCAGGGCATCTGGCTGTGACGAGTAGAAAACCCTTCACATGTTCAAAAGGTTGTCAGTTAATCATTATCGGGGAAATCAGTGAGATTAAATAAAAAGGCAAGTTCTGCATCTCAACAGGAAAATCAAATACACAGTTACAAAGCGGAGAAAAGTAACTTAGCTACAGAAGTGCAGAAAGATCTTGTATATAACCATGTACAAATTGGGTTAGCACTAGTGATGCCTCAAATCAAAAATTCAGTTTACTTATGAACTATATGTTTCAAGATTTATGCAGACAATCTGAAGTGTCCAAAGAAGAGCAATAAAAAAAAATAATTTTTTTAAAAAAAAAAACCATCAGGTTGGAATATACGATCTAGGAAGAAAAGCTGAAAGATTTGGGTTTGTTTAGTCTAGAAAAGAGGCTGAGGGAAGACATAAGTCTTCAAATATGCAAGATGCTTTTATAAATATGACAGTGATCAACTGTTCTTCATGCCCAGCAAGGTTAGAAGAATAGTTCCGCTTACCATGTGGCAAAAGAAGATTTGTTAGCTATTAGGACAAAATAACTAACAAAAACAGCCATACACTGGAACAGTTTACCAAGGCTGGTCATGGAATCCTCATCATTGGAGTCCATAATGGAAAGGTTAGACAAATCACTGTCAAAAATAGTCTTTGGCTTGGCTGCGAAACAGAGAGATGGACTGGTCGCCTGAGCTCCCTCCCATTCCTACACTTCCATGATTTACTAGGGAATATGCAGTTTCTCGCACAAGCCACTCTTTTTAGGGGTTTAACAAGTCACACTGACTAATATATTGCATGCACAAACCTCTATCCTGATGCCAAGTATTTCAGACTCTATTTAAAACTTTACCACTGTAAAAACTGTTGTGTTCCAGCAGGAAAATCCAGGAAGTAGTACTCTGCAGTATTATCATACCAAGGGAGAAGCCAAGTAATTTCAAAAGACCTTTCAAAATCTCATGTGTGACCACAGCACAAGGTCAGAAAAGGCCAATGACATTTCTCTGTCAGAAGGTAAGAAAACTCCAGCACAGCTGGGGCTGTCACAGTTTGACAAAAGCCAATACACAGCAGTTGCTGAAGGCTACGTGGAAATTAATTCAAGGTACCGTTACAGCAAGAACTCTCTGGTGTCCAGCACACCTTGAGTATAAAAATCCACAAGCTGGTATATTTCAGAAGCTTTCATCCTGAAGGTACCTAGGGATGCTTATAACTGATGAACCCTGTGAGTTTATTGAGGGCATCAGACACTCATGAAGTAAGGAATCCCTGAATACTTAGGGCATCACATTAGAAAAGTGAATACTTATTGTCTGGATTAAACTATAACCAGTTCTTGCACGAGGGCACACAAAGCACTTGCGGATTGTGAGCCCCACCAAAGAGCCCACTACAGACCCATTGACAAAGGCATTGCTCCATACCATCTGTGACAGATCTACTACAAGGAATCCATCTCCTGTCTCAGACCTTGTATGTCATTGAGCAAAAACAAGAGAAGAGAAAGGAAGATTACAACAAACGAATTGACAAGAATGAGAAGGTATGTTAAAGACAGACATTCTACTAACTATGGTAGGAAACACCCTTGGAAGAAGTAGGTGTGGTGACTCCATTCAACTGATGAAAGAATGCATCAAGCCTAGCAAAGACCTGCGTAGACAAAATAGCATATTGTTAAATTCTAGGACAAAACTCAAGTAAAGCTAAAATCTTTAACACTCAAGAGACTTTATCCTCTTCACGAAAGATATGCTGGAATAGCTGTGCTGATGTGACAAGGCATAATTCAGAAAAGTACGTAAGTTTCTGAAGTCTCAGAAATTTCAATGGTATCCAGACAGTTGGTGAATGCTGTATTGTCCGAAAGATTTTCCTGAGTTACTTTCCTTCAGACACATTTCACAAAAGCATCTGAAAACTGCCTAGAAGAATATGAGCTACCTGCAAGGATAAGTCATGAAAACAATAGCCAAGGGACTGGAAGAAATTCAGTTTTCTTGCTGAAATGTTTAATGCAAGTTTCTGCAAAACATCTTTCTGGTTTAGGACATTTCTACATACAGATTCTGTTTTTCAGAGATCCCATTCCTGCATTCCTTGCAAACCCAAAACACCCGCTGACATCATTAGGCAATGCATTGGCATCAGAAACACAGGACTAAGCCAATGAGGTTGTGGGTAGCCAAAACTGTGCTGGAGACAGTTCGTCCCGGTTCGGTCAAACTAACTTTTGAAATCACAGCTGGTTCACAAATTGTGAACCTCCAAGGGTCCTACCAGACCCCACTCCTGTTACTGCTGGCAACTCCTTGAGAAGCTGATCCAGCCATGCTCAGCACAGATGGCCACATTTCTTCCCTCCTCAACCCTCACGAGCTAGGACCCAGAAATCCCTTCTCCCATGCTTAGAGAAGCAGCTATTCCTTCTTCCTGGTCCAGCCCTACTCCCATGCTCCCTGGCCACACTCCCGGAACCAATTCATACGAAATGGGCTACACATCCTGCTGGTGGAGAAGGGCTAGGAGGGACTGTCTTGAAAAGATTTAAAATCTTATTAATGAATACAATACAAACTTCAAAGTCCTACTGGGGAGCAGTATTTGTGTAATGGCAAAAAAGAAAAACAAATGTATCTTGAATCCTGACACTACTAAAGGCAGTGGAGGGAAACACCCGGGGAGCCAGGATTTCAATCAACAATTGAGTACCCATTCTTGTAGTGGATGGAAGGAATCTGCTTGAGAGAAACATAGGAAAGGGAACTACAAATGGAAGAAAAACGGAGGTCACAAAGGCAAAGGGCAAGGGTTGGAAAAAAGCCAGAATGAATTACAAAGAAAGCAGCTAAAACAAACTTGAACCCATGTCAGCTAAAATGGGAAAAGAGCTTTGTTAGCATTAGTTAAATAGGCCTCCTGTAAAGAGTCGATGAGCCTTTATTTTCCTTTATTTGTATTTTGCTTAATGAACCTTATTCATCCTTTTACAACACACACATATGACCACCATATAACCAAATGTATATAAAGTGCAAGAAAGCTGCAGATTTGAGACCAGCAGAGCTGGTCTCAAAAAAAATTGTTACCGTTAGCTTGCAGGGAAGGGAGCAAATCAGGCCTTTGAAGCAAGTCTCTTCTTCACAAAGTCAGGGTCAGTTGCCCCCACACCCCTGACAAAATCCTGAGTATGTTTGTCACCTCTCTGGTCCTCAACATGTTACAGTTTTCTACATCTGTGACAAAACCCAATTCTTATCTTTAGCAGGTCTCTTCCAGCTGTTTACTGATGAAGGTTCTGAATGTGTGGCCCCTTGAACAAACCCTGAGGAGAACACAGAATCTCAAATACAAAATTCTTTTAAGAAAATCCCCTTCATACCAACAAACAAAAATCCTTTTCTGTATTAGAGATGGCAGCTCAAGATTAGATTGTAGAGTTAGTTTCTCTGGGCACAGGACTGCACCAGTCGTTTGACTACAGCACACTCCTATCCAGTGAAGCAGACAGATAGACCATGGTTATTATTTTCTTTACTTCTCAGGCAACGCTATTATACAGGGAGAAAAGAGAATAAGATAGGACAGTGTCAGTATGACAAATATCTTTAAATTAGTCAGATTAAAGGTTTGTTTTCCTTCTTTAAAACTGCCACTGAAATACAGGGACCAATTCCTCTTAATACTTTTCATTTTCCCAAACAGTGTGTCACTGGCACAAACCCTTCTTCAGGGTCAGTCCCTCAGATACTGGTGATGTTCAGAGCCTGAACTCTCTGAACTACGGATACCATCCAATGGGACAGATCCCATTTTATAGTCCTCCTCCTATCCTCTTACTCTGGAATTCAGTGTCTTCTGCTACTCATTCTCCCCCCTACCTCCTTAACAACATCAGGTTTCCTGCTTTAATAGAGGTAGTCTACAGATATTCCAAAGAAAGAAGCCAAGAGCTCTAAACACTCTCCATATTTCTCCATTCTACTCTTTGGCAGATAAGGTGAAACTTATCTTTTGACACTACGAGTGGGTTTTGTTATGATGGGGAGAAAAGATCTGAAACTACATTTCCCATCAGGCTTCTCAACTTGATTTTGATGGTTCTGAAGACAGTATCACTAGGTAGCCACTACATTACTCTACTCATGTTATAATAACCATTATTACAAGTGGATCAAAAATAATCACCTGAAAAATAACTAAATACAAAATCTACACACACACAAAAAAAAACCAAAAAAAAAACACTGAAGTATTAGCATACTTCAACAGCCTTCTTTTCTATGAATACATTTTATGCTTGATTTCCCATTTGAAGAATAATTTGGTTTTCTTCATTGCTATAGTCACTTGCAACAGAGGAATGTGAAATAGCTCTTCAAGCCTCCTTGAAGTCTACGATGAATTGTGCAGCCAGACCATATTGTTTCAAGCTTAGCTTTTTACTTTACGTTTGGTTTTGAGGGGAAAAAAAAAAAAAAAAAGTGTTTTCTTCAATCTTTTGATTAATTTCACAGAATTTCCAGGAATGTGTAAGCCACATATCAAAACTTTGTAATTTAAAGTCCCATTTTGGGATCTGAAAGAGTCTGCAGTTAGTATTCATTACACTACTTTATCATGCAGTGGAATCTGTGTTCAATGTCATCAGAATGTGGGTTTAGTTCAAGAGCAGTTTTACATAGATTAAAGTAAAATGTTCATTAGATGGTTGGAGCAAAATGGTTTTTGAATGAAGCAATAAGTGTAAAATTTCACAATCTCCTTTGACAGCAGATCAAATTCACCTTTTGCATCCTTGATGAAATCTGCAGCAATTTTGTTAATGCCAATGGAATGAAACTGCTGGAGAAACACTTGAAGCAGCCCTGCCCCTTTTGAAATCAGTGGCAAAACTCCTGCTGACTTCAGGTCCTATACATGTAGCTCACAGGCACAGCACTGCTCTTGGTTGGCCTACTAACCTTTGTGACCTAACACATGCGACGCTTCCCGTTTGCAGTCTCTGAGGTAAGCCCTTGGTGCTGTTGAAGGTTCCTTGCCTAAGGTATCATTTTCTTTGTTTACTGTCTGGCTGCATAGATGTCTGGCACAGATTTCAAAGTACAGTAGCTCAAAAATATTCTCAGTGCATATGTGCATAAAACCTGTAGCAGATTGCATCACACATCCTGCCTCCGAAACTAAAATTATGTACCTAGTGCTCTCCGTATTATTCATGGTTTGAATGAAACAGGTAATAAAATGCAGCCGTTATCAGTCACGTGGCTTAGTAGTTTAACATCATTGACTAAAGTGGATTTATTCCAGAATGATATTAAGTAAATGAGTTCAGGATATTTTTCTTTATGTGTGCAAGAGAGAAACATATGAAATACTCAGAGAGATCAGAATGGGTCACCTAATCCAGTTTCCATCTGTGCCAGCATTCACAGCACACACAAGAAATTCTATGCTGTGCAGTTACTGAATTACATTTTCTCCAGTTTTGCAGGGCTTGGCACAGGCAAGCACTCCAAACAAATCCAAAAGCACATCAAAAAGTACCAACTTAGTCCCAATAAAACAAGTGTCTGAGCAATAAGAAAGCTCTTCTATAAGCTTCTAGGGAGGTCGTTTACCATATTGGCCAGACTGGATTGTACTGAACTTGCTGAAGTCAAGCATTTAAGCAATATTTAGCTTATGTAACCTAGTGATACAGAATCACAGATAAACCACCCAAATGAACCAAAGCAGTGATGTGAAAACACAGTGAGTAAGATTCTAGCCTGCCTTTTATATATCCTTCCCTGTCCAGCTTCTGTTGAACATTATCATTACTCGTGCCACCATACACAGGCTTCGTCCCTTTTTCAAGCCTTACTGCTGATTTTGTGCTCCAGGCTACCATTACTTTACTACCAGCCCTTCTAAAAGGGTTGATACAGCCATGGTACAGCAACAGTACCGGAGTCACAGTGAATCCAAAGTTGTGATAGACCCTTAGGACTGGTGTCCCTTCTCAGGCCTTGGATTTCTCACAGGTCATGGATGCTGGCAATTTAGGCACAGTGAGAGGCAGATCCTGACTTGTTAGTTCCAGGCTAAAGAGGACAAACAAAGAAATATGAAGGTCTTGGTCGGCATAAGCAATTCCTCCTTCACTCTGGACAGGAGATACTGCTCTACCAGATAAAATCTGACCAATAAGGCTGAAATCTGGCTTTTATCCACTCCTAAAAGGAATCAAAACCATTACACAGTCTAAATAGCTGAATAAATTTCTTCCAAGTCAATTAATATCAACATCCTTGACCTTAAAGTATTACATCATTATAGGTTATTAGTACTGTCATTCAAGGATAGATAAAAATCTGGTGTAACTTTCCATATTCTTTACTACACATCTGAAGTTTGACAGAAACACAATATGTGTTTGTGAGTGAGCAAGCATGGGTTTTTTTTCAGGTAGGAGGGTTAATAATGTTAATTTTCCCCTATCTTTTGATCAGCTGATCCTAGAGAGGATTTCTAAAGCTTGCAGTCCAATTCTGGCTCCAAAACATAGCCATCTTGCCCTTGCTGTTTGGCAAGAAACAGCAAAATTGTGTTAACAGTTTCTTTCAAGAATACATGTTAGGAACTGCCAAATGACAGTTGTAATGACCTTGATGGATTTTTTTCCCTTAGGCATTTTTTGTTTAGAACCCAGTTGCAGCCCAAGCAGAAAAAAAGTCATGCTTTGCCATGAACTCTCCCATCACCCTGATCTTTCTCAGCCACCAGCACTACACTGTGTGAGAGTAAAGTGAGACGCCACCTCTGCTTAACAAAGAGCTACTCCCACCTGGGTTTATAGACACCAGAGCATGCATTAGAGGCTTGAAGCAGAGCGTGCTGAAATCCAAGCAGTTTTTCCATCAACTTCAACAGTCTTTTGGTCGGGTCTATTTTTATGCATTCACTCATTTTTTCCCTTGTTTATTTAAACAACCATTTCTCTGAAATCTAGGCATAAAGACTCTAATATTTTTGGTATTATATGAGGGCAATGGTTTAATCATAAGTTAAATTAAGAAGTGCCACTTTCTGCAGCCAAGAGAAAGAGGCTAACTCTGACATACCACCTGTGCACTGCTTCTCTGGCTCAGGGTTGACCTTGGTTGACAGGAACATGTGCCTGAAAATTGCACCCAAGAGGAAACTCATCACAACATGAACAATCACAGTAGAATGATAAACACCCACACTGCACAAGAAAGCTGCCAGACCCTCACAGCAGCCAGGACTCTTAACTGCATCTGGAATGAAATATGCATGAACCAAAAGAATCTATGTGTGTATACACAAGCATGTGCATATGTGTTTACACACACTCTCCTGCTCCACTTTGTGCCTGGAGCGCCATGTTTCATTTTGTAATAACATGTATGCATAGAAACATCTTTCTGCTCCCTTATGACAGGGATAACTAAGATTACCAAGTTCCCTATACGAAATCACAACAGAGGGTTAGGACGTCTTGCAGGGATTTAACCCAGCTGATCCATTCACATACATTTTTCCCTTAACAAGAAAACTGATGTGTTCAGCTTTGAGTAGCTTGGATTTTGTTTTAATAATTTATAATTACATGCTCCCACAAGATCATCAAAGCTGTGAGAAGGCCATAAAAAAACACATTCTGTAAGAAACTTGTCTAACAGTGTTTCCTTTTAACTAATGGAAGAAACAATGGGTATTAAATTTTACATGGATGATTTTGTTGCACATGTGGTCTTACGCAAGACTCCTGCTGCGGAAGTCTAAGGTTGGCAGACATCTTCAAAGACAAATTGAAGAGCCAAAAGTCTTTATGGCCTCAAATCTGCTCACAGGCACAGGTACTTGCATAAGGAAAACATAATGCATTAATGCAGAAATCACTTAAACTGTGAAAGATCAGATACATTCAGTGTCAACAATCCCAGAGTAAGCCTTTCTGCAAAAGTGTTTGAAACAGAGAAATGGCCTGGTATGCCAAAGACGACTGAAAACAATTCTTATTTTACTCTGTCTATCATCTTTCATCTCAGATAGTTGCTATCTCCTGCCATCTCTAGACATCCATAGACCAAGGTCTGTGCAGTGCAAGTCATGGGTGCAATAAGAGGAGTTGAAGGTGCTCGGTTCCCCAGCATGAGAAGTATACTTGTAGCAACACAAGCAAGATTGCAAGAGATCATTTTTTTCTGTGCCTGCACATCAACCACAAGAGAACCATATCACTTATGTATGAAAGAGACAAGGAAAGGAGTTGCATCTCTGGTGAAATGTATGGATATTCAAGGCTTAAGGATAGGCACACTTGCAATTTGCCTGTAAAAATGTTTGATAAAACTCCTTCAATTTTGAAGGCCAAATCTGACATCTCTTAGGTAGTTTTCACACTGCAAGCGCCAACTCTGCTTAAGATGTGTGAAATCCTTGGTGTGGCTAGAAAAAGCTGTGGTTCGGCTCAAGCAGCAGATCCTGCAGGATGCTGAGCCACTACAGCTCCTTTACAATCACTGGTGGAGTGCATTCTTCCTGCTCTTACCCACATGTGTGCGTTGCAGCATTTAGTCATGTAAATAGGGGAAGAAATCGTGGTGAGGATGCATGGTTTTGTTTTTGTTTCAAAGACTGTCTGTGCCTGCAGACTTGCCAAAGCCAGATGCTGTAACTCTGCATAGTGTTACTCTGCAAAATGGGCCAGAATCTTCCAGACACTGGGTGTGGTGGGTGCGAGGCCACTTCATTAGCCGTTTGAAGCTGCGTGGGTAGTTTCCATTGTGGTCTAGCAGCCATGCAGGACGCACCCAAAGAAGCTGGGTAAAACGCATTCAGGAATTAGCCCACACTAAATTCCACGCTTCCACAGCTGGATTGCTACCCATACCCCAGCGGGCTAGCTGACTGCGAGGTAGGTACATCTCCAGTGAGAGGAGACAGATGAAATACTCAGAAAGGAGGCCCTCCCTTCTGCATCCTACAGCACAGAAACTACTCTGATGCTGAAGAACAAGGTGTAAAATGGCTCCCTTGAAATAAAGCTCAGTTAACTGAGGAATCAGGAGACAGATTAGCTCAAGGGAGTGTCCCGAAGTGGGAAAACACCAAGCTTCCATGGTTTCAACCACTAAGCTGGAAGTCCTGAAAACCCTGACCTTAAAAGCAGTGACTTCCTACTAAGGGTACAGAAAACATAGAAATCCCAGTAATTTCCAGACTTTCCAGACTTTCCAATCACTTATCAGTAAATGTGAATTGAAAGCTTGGAAGCCCTACAACAGACTTCCAGGCAGCTCACAGAGCAGGGCTGCCAAAGCATCACCAATCCTGCATAGCTCCACAACAGCTCTATGGAGCTGATAGTCAGCCACGTGTCAAATGCCATTTTCACTGAGAAGCTGCAGGAACCAGGGAGCACATTTATTTCAGAAATAAAATGTTCAGTGTTTCCAGAATGAAATTATATCAAAATTTCTGGTTTTGATATTTCTGGATGAAAAAGAAAACAGGATTTCCCATGAACCAGAAATTCTGATCCTCAGTCAGCTTAAATTGGTAAAAGGTGTAAGGGACAAAAGGAGGGAAGAATACTGTTAACCAGTATGAATCTTTCTGAGACCTTTATATTGCCAGACTTGTTTTCATGTATTCAGAGATGTGGATACCAGAATAAACAACAATTTCTTATCTAAACCTTTAGGTGCGCTCAGATCAAATTACCAAGCCTTAACAAGTTGCCACATGTCAGCTGAACCGAGCAGTCTTTGCACTTCCTCAGCTCTTAGCTACTGCAAGACAACGTGGTTTAACAGAATCATTTTTATTACAGGCTAGACCACGTTTCATTGCCTTAAATATGCCACAGCCTAAATGTATAAACACTTACCACATTTCACCTATAGAATCACAGAATAAGTTGGAAGGGACATGACACATAGTACCTCATAAATCCGCAGCAGCTTGGATATATGTCTGTAAGAAAAGAGGCAGCAATTGGCTTGCAGCACCACTTTGTTGATGCTCTACTGCAGTGCTGTTAGGAGCATCACATGAGACCAAACGTCCCAATTGTCTTATGCAACAAGCAGGAGCAACAGCTGTTACTCTTTCAGTTACAAATTAACTGAATTCATTAACTAACAATAATTAACTACTAGTACTATTTACCCAACTGTTCCAGTTGGAGTTTATGCCTGAGTCTTAGGAGAAATCTCTCCCAGCTACACAACGTGCTACAGATCACTACCGAAGCATACCACTTCTTTTAATGCAAGAATGCACGGCTCTGCCCACTTTACAGATTCAGAAGGAACTATTTTAACTAGTCCGAAAGTCACAGGGGAAACCTGTGATGTAACAAAGTCTCAAATACGACAGAGCCCTATATCCCTTTTACACACCCGTACTTCCTCAATGATCTGTCCATTGAGACTACAGTCTGTCAGTGTCCCAAGTTAGTTATCAGGATTATTAGTTTATGCTCTTCAAGAATAACGAGAACCTATAAACTATGGCTATCAAATGGGTCTTTGTGACTAATTTCAACAGGACCAGGCTTGTTACCACAATGCTTCCCTCATATTGCAAGTAGAGCAATAGGTTAGTTAGTAGTTAGAGCAACTACATATATACCTGTGTATGTAATAATAGAAACATACATATTTACAGTATGTATGTTGTTGAAGCAACAGACTTAAGTTTTTCTTCCATAGCCATGGAATAACCTACAAACCCAAGAAATATTCTGCATCTAACTTCTGCCTTGTTTACTTTCTCAAGGTCTTTGCTAGCTTGTCACTTAGTCCATAACATTGCAAGTCTGACACAGATTTTAAATGGCTACTATTTAGAACGAACAAATAGCCCACATCTGCTTGAGGGTAGGAATGCTCTTCAAAGAGACCTGGACAGGCTGGATTAACGGGCCAAGACCACTTGTATGAGCTTCAACAAGGCCAAGTGTCAGGTCCTGCACTTGAGCCACAAAAATGCCACACAACACAACAGGCTTGGGAAAGTCACCCATCAGAAAGGGACCTGGGCAGGACTGATCAACAACCAGCTAAATATAAGCCAGCAGTGTGTCTAGGTGGCCAAGAGGACCAATAGCATCCTCTTAGTTTATATCAGAAATAGTATGGCCAGCAGGACGAGGAAAGTGATTTTCTCCCTGTACTCCACACTGGTGAGATCTCTGTAATTCAGTTTTGGGCACCTCAATACAAGAAAGACATCAAGGTGCTGGAATGCATCCATAGAAGGACAACTAACCTGGTGAAGAGTCTGGAGCATAAGACTTATGAGGACTGGCTGAGGGAACTGGGGTTCTTTAGCCTGGAGTAAAGGCAGCTCAGTCCTTTAGGACTATCAAACCAAGGGATCAATATCTCACGATTTGCCATAACAAGGACATGCTCATTTCCCAGCATTTGTTACAGTTCTAGCAAGTCGTGAGACAGCAAACTTCAGATCTGTAACATGACTGAGAGAAGTGTTGTTTTTAAAGGCTGAAAATGTTTTAGCACTAAATATTAAGTCACTCAGAGATTGGAATATGTATGGGATCAATTTTTCACCACATTTCATCAGCCTTTTATACTGTGAAAACCAGTGGGGTTACTCTGGCATAAAACTAGTGCAATGGAATGGAGACTCATGCCTGTGGTCACTAACATGACCTAGTTGTACACACAAAACGATAGGAGAAAAAAATATTAGGAAAGGATGTCAAAGCACAAACATGTTCTAAAATGACTTTCCAGTGTGACACTAAGTAAAATCAACATTATTTCTTGATAAACACTTTGGTAGCATTTGTTGGAAATAGCCTATTAGTCTCACTTCTCACTCATCACTGGGACTACAGAATTTGTCCAAATCAGTAACAGAAGGTTGCACCACCTTGCCACCAAACTGTGGCTATGCCTGCACTAAGCCAAACTGTTTGTGTGGCACAAAGAGATCACATGCCATACAAAGTTACAGATGGAAGCAGATTCCAGAAAAAAAGTCTGACATCATTCTAGCTGTTAGGCTGTGCTGTCTCCATTTCAATTCTCTGTCAGACAGTTTCTTACTGAATCCAAGACTATCTTTTGAGTTTTGTCCTTGGTTTATGTTCTCATAATAATTACACACAGTAAATGTCAGAGAAGATTCATGAAGGCCATGAGAAGATAAGCCAAGCAGCACAGACAAAATTTCTGTGTTAGGTAAAGCTACAAGACACAACTCGTGAAGAATTGTAGTCTGGAGAAAAATGGCTTGGCAAGTGAAAATGAAGGCCATAAAGTCATAGCCTTCACTGAGAAAATTAATTTAAATCAACCAAACATGAGAAGATCCATACTGCTGTTTGCTCCTTTGGGTTTGTTTTAGAACCGGATCTCCCTTTGAGCTCTTTCTGCCAAACTCTTGACAAGTTTCATTTTGAAAACTGACAACAACGAGGAAGCTTTTAACTGTTTTGTATTAATCTACTTCAAACTCATTTTTATCTAGCTAGAGGCAGAGTTTAATCAATTACAGGTTCTTTCTCTAAAGCAGGCCTCCACTCAACTTAACCACAGTTTACACTGTGGCCTACATTACTAAATTCCAATGGTATTTAACTTTTCAAGGTCTTTCTTTACAGTGGTAACACTGAGCTTTACATGCTACACAGACAAGGGTTTAGGAAATGCCACCTAGTTACTCCTGAAAGGATTCACTGGTGGACTCCACCACCACTAATGGAAAACTGAAGTATGCACTTAGCCAGAACGATGTCAGATATTAGGATTTCTTACTACCCATCACACACAAACACACACCAAAAAAAATTAAAAAAACAAAACAAAACAAAACAAAACAAAACAAAAAACACAACTCTTTTATGCTTACTGGGAAGCTCCTGGAAGAGCCCAAATTTGCATTCCCTGCAAAACCCCAAATTCCCTTGGATTTCACTGACAATTTTGAGTTGCACAAGCATAATTCCCTCTCCAAGTAACTTCTGCCAGAGCCACAAAAGGCATGAGTCTCCTACAACTGTTAGCCAGAAGATTTAGGCTTTTTGAGCTCAAATTGTCAAGCTATCCTTTAGCTCTGGTAGTTCCAGGTTCAATTCCTGGTAATGATTAGGACAACATTTACTTCACGGAGAACACAGAATCCATCTTCAAATACTTCAAAAATTCTTAATATAGAAAAACATTTTTAGTTCTATTTTAGTAGATGTATATGCCCACATACTATCTCAAGACATGATTCTGGGGGAAAAAAGTGTTGAAAACTCATTTGTAACAGGAGATGCAGATTAATAACAAATGGTTACATAACACAAAATGGCACATAATATTAGGAATCATTAACTGCAATAAAAAACAGATGTCACTGTGTCTGTAACAACCCTGCAAAATTCTACTTGTCTGTTACCTCTGGGATTTTTACTTTATGTGTACACTTACATGTTAAAACTTGCAATTTCCATGGCAAAGATCAGTCAATGAGCTCTTATGTCTGTGCTTATGAGGTTTGATAATAATTTTCTAAAGTTGCCTAAGAGAGAGTACTTGAGAGCTGCAAGCAGCTGACTCAAAGAATCCCATAATGTTATCTGTGTATGTATTTACAGCTTGTGTTTAAGAGGAAAAACACATTCAGTGACAGAATGACATCTTTTCAAGGATTTAAACAAAAAAAAAAGCAGAATTAAGGCTTACAAGCAGGACGATGTACCCCAATAACTGCACAACAATCTCGCTGCAAGGCTTTCCCTCTGCCACCCTTAAAAGGCACACTGGAAAAAATACAACAGGTCACTCCTAAACTTGATTTGGTTAGTAGGAAACAAATGCTGACAGGAAAAAAAAATAAAAAAATAAAAATGCAGTGGCTGCTTCCCTGTACCACAAGAGGATTTTTACCTTTTCTCTAAATCTAGAGTTTTTCTTGTATTCTGTTGCTAGAAAAATCTTGACTATACTTCAAGTTATAATACTAACAAAATGTATTTGATTTTCTGCATTGACTTGAGGAAGCTCACTGTATGAGCACATATTCTTTTCTATACTGTAGCCTAACAGAGAAACTGCTTAAAATCCCAATCCCGAAAAAAATTCTAGAAGAGCTTAATTTGAAATTCCCCTGCAGTCAGTGGGACATGCACTTGTTTGTTTGGCACCTCAGGACCCAAATGAACTATAGCAGGTTCCTCTCTCACCATGTGGGGTTTTTTTTGTTTGTTTGTTTTTGTTTTTGTTTTTTTTTCAAATCCTGCCAACCAATTAGGGAACTTCAGCTTTTAGCTCGATAAAGTACTTAAATTAATCTGAAATGCACAGTCTAGACAATATCCATCCTGAGAACATATTTGCTACTAAAGGGCCCCAAAATTCTTCAAACCATTGTAAAGAAGTAGAGAATTTCCTTCCCTTTGGAAGCAATGAAGGTCGTTCCATGTTTTAACCTGGATCCACACTATTTTTTTTTTCCTACCTCCACAAAATGCATTCAAAATTGTACTTAAGGGCTTAATACCATGTTGTAGGTCCATGCAAACCCCTCCATTCCTGTAGTGACCAGATTTTACAGCCAGAGAAATTAACGAATCTCAGCATGTAAACTGCTTACAAACCTTGTCTACATATTTACTTTTATAATCAAACTGAAAAAGATAACATAAAGCAATAGGATGACTTCTGTCTGCATAGAGGAGAAATCGCAAGCTGTTGAAGAAAAAATAACATTTACTGATGATACACAAATTTTATGAGAGACAAGTGTGAACAAACAAAAGCTGTTTCATCAAATTCCATAATAGATATATGCAAAGGAAATGTCAGTATGCATTACATTAATAAGATGCAGTTATTGGCAGGTGGTTAACCCTTTCACAATCAGTGACACTGAAAACCCTGAGACTGGATTCCCTCAGTTCCCTGCACAGTACGTTCTGTTTGGTCTATCATGGGAAAATTCCCTTTGTTTCAGTCAACTTCAAAGTCTGCTTTGGTGCAAAATTCCCCTCAAATACAGCAATGTGACAACCTGACCTAAGCTGCAAACAGCGTATTTTGTAACGTATGTTTTTCACATGCCAAAAGCTCTTTCACCGACAGACTGTTTATTGGGAAATTAGGTAAACTGGCCAACTCTGTGTGCCAATTAAAGGTAAAACACCGATAAAAGCTGGCTAGAAGAACAGACAAGCAGGGGTTTATAATAAGAGAGGCAAACTTGGAGGGAAGAGCAAGAAAAAAGATTAAAATGGTCTCTGTAAATCCGACCTATTCAATTTCATTAGTGTATGTATACATCATGTATTTACACATCACCACAATAATCATAGGACTCATCAAGAAACAGTATTCCTGTATGAGCAGAGACCAAACAGTCCAACAGTTTTGTACAGGGCTCTTCTGAGCAGACTGGCCAGGAAAGATCTTACCCTAGACCCCTACCAGAACCTGCAGGCAGTTTATAACACACCCCCTGGCAGAGCCAAAACACTTACAAAGTGAGAGGACAGCTGAGCATGGTTTTGTGGGGTCTAATAAGGCCCACACAGGGCAGCTGTGTGCCTACACCCTTTGCAGACCTATCTGCTAGAATTTTACTCAAGTTTACACAGGCCATCTGTGTACCAGCCCAAGTGAAAACACCAGAGCATCACCGCCCACCACACCAGTGACTGAAAACACCATCTCACTCTTTTTGACCACCTTCTACCACAACTCTCTCCACTGATTTGGAAACAAAAATCCATGCAGGGCCATTTCTCATAGAAAGCATAATTAAACATGCTGGGCATCTAGCTGTAAGGGAGCAGGGGTCTGAGAGGCAGATGTCCTAGCAGGACGAAAACTGGTGCTGGTTAGCACACCACTGCCTCAAGCACGATTTGAAAAGCTTACATACTGCACGGTTCCACACCGTGCTTCTGTACACTGCACTATATAATCTCCCAGTGCAGTAGGTGGGCTGTCTATTTTTAAAGTGCTTTGGATGACTTTAGGCTGATTATCATGCCTCTTTGATTTTTCTTCTTTTCACAACAGAGACTGAGTTTTGACTCAGAAATAGATATGTCTGGCAAAAGAAAACAAAGTCAGGCCTTATATAAAATTTACACTGAACATAAAATTAAGTCTAAGTACAAGACAAATCATTTTGATAAGTGGTTAATAAGTTAATAAAGATATTATTCATCAACCAACTAGAGTTGAACATTGCAGTGATTTATAGTTCTCTGGAATGTTTTTTACTGGTATATTTATAACTGCTTACACCACATGGTCCTCACATGGCTAACAAGCTCTGCAAAAGCTGTTTGTTATTTAGGAAAAGCATATTAATGGAATCTTAACATAAAGTGAGTGACCAGGCATTATATTATAAGATATTATATTTTATAATCCAAACATGAACTGAAATATTTACTAGATCATTCTTTAAATAACTATGAACATATTAAACCAGCAGCAAGTAATTCATGCATATCAAATAAACAACCAAAGGCTTGCAATGGAAAACTCTTCTATTGCTGTCAAGTGGAATCTGATGAGCTGCTGCAAAGCCCTAATAAATACACACTGCTGAATCAGACCTCAGGTTAAAGAGTTTGAAGCTCAGCCTTGGAAAATGTTTGGATAATAAAGTGTCTCATTAATTCTTCCTGGCAGAGGTAAGAAGAGGGTGTCTTGTGCACTGTGTCCTTTTTTTGGGTAGCTGACAACATGCAGCTCTCTCCTAGGCCTCTGCCTGAGCAGCTAAGGAAGACCTCACCACTCCTACCTAAGGCAGGCACTCAGAATTCAGATGGCACTGACAGCTGCTGGAAGGCAAGGGTTATGAACTCTTGCACTTCCACAATGTAATTTCAAACAGACTTTCGGTGCCAGGAGTCTTGCACAAAAGCCTGTTTACAGATCATGAAAATGAATAGGAAAATACTGCAACTGCTCGTGTGTCATGCTGTAACTGAACTCTACATATACATGCCCCAAGTTGCTACAATTCACATCCAAATATAGCCTCAGATACATAGGATTAAGGCAATTTTAATACAAAGATAACTTCTAGGAGAGCATTGTTTGAGCTTTATTGACTAGCTAGACAAGCTAACTTATCCTGAAAGCATCAGACTCTTTTTCACAATTGACGGTGATCTGGTTAACAGGGCACAAGACTGGGCTCAGCACATCTATACTGCAGGCACCCTCTGGCTCTGATCTCAGGGCTTGACCCAACAGTCTTACTATTCCTGTGTAAAGATTCGGATGCTTACCTTCCTCCTTGTCTCTCCTTCTCTTCTTTTGAGACCAAAATCTAGCTGTATTAGCACTTTTCCCTGGTTTCATCTAGGTGGCTTGACCTTGAACTGGAATAGAGCCAAAGAGACTTGCCTGCACAGCAACCCCCACCTTTACCCATACAGCAATAACTAACAGCAACTTCTGGAACCACCTCTTTGCACTGAATAGCGATCCCTGGACAAACACACCCTCGTACATAAGCTGTCCCCAGTCCCTGGGAACCCTGGGAGGCTGCAGTAAGAAAGCCCACAGCCCAGAGCCTGACACAAACTGAGTGGACTGGCAGTAAGTTACAGCACAAGCCCAAGGGAAGTTTGAGCAAAGTGCAGCTATACAGAATCCACCTGTCGCGTTTCCGGAACAGATAAAGAGTTGTGAGTGATTCTGGATACTTCTGTTTGTTTTGCATCCCTTTCTGAGAACCTCTTAACTGACCTATGTGTAATTCCAAAAGTTATATTGGGACCAGAACTATTTCTCACTGTAAGAATTACATCAGCAATTAGGTGCACTGGAGAGCTTCTTTTTAACTTCAAATTTGCCTTCATGCATGGAGTGCTGCAGCATGTACTTCAGACCATCACTGGTCCATGGAAAGCTCCTGATGGATCCAAGGGTGATGTTGCAGGGTATCATCTGAAGCATCCCACTTGCAATCCGATTTTCAAGTCCAGCACTACTTCACTACACACATATGGTGTATCACTAAGACCTGCAGCCTCTGCAGGTAAAGGTGTAATGCTGACACACAGCCCTAGAACAGTACAGGATCATGCTCAGTCAAACTCTGGTCTTTCTCTACTTCTATCACAAATACATTCCATGTGTTCATACAGTGCTTGGAGCAATGTAACATTTTGCAAAGTTGTAAAGTCCTCCAGGACCACAAAAAAAAAACCTGGAGAAATTGTAAAAAAAACAGGAGTGGGAGGTAGAAAACTAGAAAAAAAATTACTAGCGGTAGTCTGTGAACTTCATGAACCTATTACAGAAAGCCCAGATGCAAAATCCAATACAGAGCTAAATTCCAGCACCCATTACTCACCCTGCTTTTGCAACATGAGTAAGTCAGGCCTGGAATAAGATACTGCCCTGCATGAGACATCCAATATAACCTGGACCACACTTGCGTGAGAGATTTTCTGTCCCAAAAGCAAAGAAAAAATGAGTGAAAAAGAAAGTGGAAAAAGATGACAATGTGAAAGTTCTAAGTCAAAATATTAGCAGAAAGACAAACTATGAGTTGTAGTTACATATATATATGAACTTATATATTTTTATAGATATACCCTAAACTCCAGTTTCAGAGTAAATACACATACCATGTCCTTAGGTATTTGCCTAGCAGAAGGTGTTCTGGCTGGACATTAAGTACCTTCTGAGGGGAAGGAGGAGTGTCACATATTTTTTTTTTATCACCTTTAAACTTACTGGAATTTCTTTCCAGCTTTGTTCTGGCTCCAGCATAGTTTTGTCCAAGATTCTCTCTACATGTACCCTACCCAATGTGTGGCCTAGGCATACTTTAGAAAAAGGAAAGAAACAAGTGAGGAAATTGCTTCTTTCTTTTCCATCCTCTCCTTAGTTTTTTTATCTTTCTCTGTTGCACATAGATTGGAAGTTTCATTCTCACTGAGAAATGCAGGGCATTAATTAAGGGATAGTTCAATCAAACCATGATCTCTGGATATTGCTTTCTGCATGGTCAATGATCCAGTCTCTTCCTGTCTCATCCCATCACCAGTCACTCTCTTGAGAGCCCCACATTTCTTGCTCTCCTTCTCTGCTCTCCAAACACCCTCTCCTTTCCCTATTCCTCTTTCACTTGCTTCTTTTGCTTCTATATACACAAGGACACAAGGACACACTATCATACATGATCCCACAATAATAAAGCTAACATTTTGCATCAAAATTAAGAAGCAAAGTAACCCTCACTCAAGATAAAAATGGAGGCTGGACTTCAAGAACAATGTACCAAGGAAGAAAAAATGTCTACACTGGTCTAATGTGATCTTGGTGGCCAGAAGGGAACACTTAAGAAAAAAATAAAGATGAAAACACATTGTTTGGAGCAATCCCTAACCTGATAATATCTTAAAATTTCCATCAGTTTGGGGTTTGGAGGTTTCCTGTGTGGCAGCCAGCATCCAGGCTACAATAGTGCATAACCATACACTAATTTCCTCAGCAAACACATTTCAGTGCCCTCTCATTTTTGCATTTGTGAGAAACGGTGATTAACTATTTTTAAAATCTTTTTACAGAACTAATATGTGGTGCTTCCACTAGCATCCTGTATGGCTGCCAATATGCTACATCCAGTCCATACAGCCACAAAGTTTGCTTCACATCCAATCAGTAATCACAAGCTGGTATTATCTTCCACAATAAAAACAAAATAACTATCATTATATCACATCTGTTTTCTAGCTCCAAGCAAGTGTTTAAGGGCAACTCTGGAACCATTCACACTTCTCAAAATACCTTTTTCAATTCATCACTCCATAGTGCCAGTAGTCATATAATGCAAAGTACATGTATATGTGTATGCATATACATTATACATATTGTATGTTTCTGGATGTAAGCCTGATGGCGAATGCCAGCCTCTGATTTTCCACAACCCAGAGCACACACATTCACAAATGGCTGTAATACTTATAATAATGCTTTGGTAAATGGCAAGTTGTCAAGGGTAAGGGCTGGGCTGGCCCCTAGAAAAAATGACAGATGCTCTCTATTAACTCCTTTCTCTTCCCAGAGGAGAAGAGAAAGGGAATAAGGGAGAGAGAGACTTACAGACTGGAAAACTAAAACAGCTTTAATGAAAATAATGAAAATAAAATAATTAAATATATACAAATATACACAAAACCAATATCCAACCCAACCCCACAATGGCAATTATATCACCATCACCACTGATCGTGCAGGGCAGGTACTGGGGAAGTCCCAGACTGGACTCAGCAGCAGATGGGATCTGGGTTCAGGAGCTTCATTTGGGAACTGGATTCAGGAATGCATGGATTTGGATCAAAGACAGAACAGAAAGAGTTCTCCTTGGATGTTGGCCATTGAAGAAGAAGAGTTTGGCCCTTGTGATCCCTCAGCTTTATACTGAATATGACACTTACAGAATGGAATCCCTTGTTGGTCAGTTTAAGGTCACCTGTCCTGTCCACTTCTCCCTGTAGGTGTGGCCTCTTACTTACTGTACCTCCAACATGGTTCACAAGATTTAGCAGTGAACTTGGTTTCTATATGAGCAAGTATAAGCAAGAGCTTTTTTGCACACATATCCTTGGTAGTAACTCTAAACATCAAGAGTTATCATTGGTAGAAGCAGACACTGTCTGCAAAAACATGCTGTTAAATTCAGAAAGTGCCATTTGTTAGGAGAGATTTAGCTCAAACTTAAATCTCTGAACAGTATTGGTTCTGTTCTAGCTCAAACCAGGACAAAAAAAGTCTAGAAAGAGGGTTAATGTTGCTGTAAGAAGATCAGATGAACAAGGTAATCACTGTAGTAGTTTTAGCCTACTTTTCAGGAGTTACTGGACAACATGTGACATATTTATAAGCAGAACAGAGCTTGTATATGATGCCGGAAACATGATTTTCAAGAAATTTCCACAAATTTGAATACCCCTTAGGGTCCTTTCAGGTTTTGTTGACAATTTGTCAAGAATTTGTGTAGTTTCTGCAGCTGCATATCATAGGATTTTCAGAACGGGTTGACTCAGACACACCCAAATATTCTTGTAAGGTTCTGTTATTTACAAGACGCTCAGTCAAAATGGACAGTTATAATTTGGCTATACTCACTACTTTGTTTTCATTCTCTTCACATAATTAAACATATCTTGTTCTTGATACTGCTGGTCTTCCTAGCAACATGAAGAAACTTTAGACTTGATCCATCAAAGAATTCATGACCCCAATGTGAAGAGTCCTATTGGCCTCACTTAATCTTGAATCAGGTGAAACACACAGAACACCATCAAGAGCAACAGCAAAATCTTAACGTGAACTGGAGGGATAATATGGTCTGTCTTGATCCTTGTAATTTTTTTGCAACGATACTGCCTTCACAGTGGGTGAAATTCTGACCTCACTAACACCACTGACTAGCAGAAGATTTCACCAGTAAAGTTCCAGGGATACATCTGCTTTACAAGTTAATGCATTTATGTTGTTATTTCTAATTTGAAAGTGAGCTAGCCAGAAAATTACCAGAATGTTTATTCCTTAAAAACAATTATCTAAAGAAAGATGCAAGGGTTGGAGAATATTTCATATACAAATTCAAATTCTTAAGCAGTCAATTCAATTTTTTTCATATATCTGATGCAATTTTCTTAATGGTTGCAGAGTAATTATAAATTACCAACAGGGCACTTGTCTTTTTCATTTATTTTCTTTCCTTCTTTTTCCTTTAAATTTGCAGCTGCAAATCAACGCAGACTCATTCAGCGATTACCCAGGAGAAAACTTCTATTTTGTAAAGTGAACATTGTGCTTTCGGGACGTCTCTGAAAACTTTTAACAATGTTCCACCCTTGGGCCTTTCCATCCTCCAACCCCTAGCTTGAAAGCTTTCATTCTCACTAGTCATTCCTTTTTAAATATGCTTTTGTAAAACTGCATTGAAGTGAAAAATGTTCACGAAGAACTCTCTTTTATTATTTTAAATAGCAAAGGTAGCTCTCCTGCCTTGATCCTGGCATCTCACAGATTTTTTATTTTATTTTATTTTGGCCAAAAATAGCAATAAAATAGACCGATTCCTAGTTTCCTATGTTACAGCCAACAAACTGATTACATTATTACTGGATAACATCACCTCTTTGGAATCAGACTGCTAGCTGAGGTCTTATTATCGTAGTGAATTCACACTGCCATGGATAGCAATGTCAGCATTTCTGTTATAATAGAGTCTTCCTCCTCCTACTCCCATTTCTCAAAGGACTGAAACTTGGACTTGAAAAGGAATTTAAGATTGAAGCACTGACAACATAATCCCTGTCCATAAATCCACAGCTTATCATTTTAGCACATTTCTGACAAGTAGCTTTGGAGTCATTTTAAGTACAGGCCCAGTCATGCCTTCCTCCTACATCCAAAACTTGAGCGTGCATACAGAGAACAGAGCACCTATCCCCATTACCTTCATGAGTTGGGTTTCTGAATGAATGAGCTTTTAACAATCTCTCGATTTTAGGGAGCCACTGCTTTTAAAACTGTGCATCCAATCAATAGGGTGAATCGCAAGATGGATGTTGACACTGCTTCACTTCAAAAAGCTGTTTCAGAACAAGGATGTCATACATGCAGCATGTCTCTCAAAAGCACTGCTGGTGCTGAAACACGCAGTGTGCAATGTAAGGGATCCGAAAAGGGTTCACCTGGCACCTCGGAGGATGAGCAAGAGACTGGTTGCACACTTGCCAAAAAGACATCTGTCATATTTTCTAGCTAGGATGGTCCACGAGGACTCCACGGAAACCACATGCAACTAAAACCCTGCAGATGGTTTGCTGAACAGGGCAGTCCATCAACGGCGCATGACAGCGGCGCTCCCTGGAGCTCTGACTCGGGATGCTTTTCTAGGTCCTAGCCTCCCTTTCCCCACGCCGCCTCGCCGTTCAGCTGGCCCATGGCTGCCTTTGCCTCTGCCCAGACGAATACGGGCGACGCTCCGCGGGGCACACAGCTGGGGCGGGTGCCCCGCAGGGCTGCGCCCCGCTGGGCCGAGCTCAGGGCCACGGCTGGAGGTCGGAACCGACCTCCCCGCCCAAAGCAG
>NW_008614368.1:0-2746 GCF_000691845.1 Merops nubicus | reverse complement strand
AGTGGTTTAAACCACCACACTTAGATAATGAGCAATGGGGCTTGGGAGCACAAAGTGGTCTCAAAGCATGTTGGCTGCTGTTGGGTGAGCTCTATGACTGTAGTTCAGCTAGGCAATGCAGATCTTGATTCAGATTTCTTGTCTGGGGGCTCTGAAGCAAGGAATCTACACATGATCCAACTCTTGCTCAGTGGAAAACCCAAGAAGACAGGAGGCAGCCACAGCTGCCTATCCCCGCAGATCACTGCCTGGAGTGGGATTCCAAGCTGCCAGATACAGATTTTCAGAGTAGATGAAAATATTTTTTTTTTAGGATTTCCTTAAGTGGCTAGAAATGTAAGATGTCTGAAGACTTTTCCAGATTAATAGGAAAATGACTTGTAGGATTCTGAATTTCTAGAAGAAGGAAGCTTTCTAGACTAATCTAACCTACCAAAATTGCTAGATCTATACATTATGAGAAGAAAACTACTGAAAGGTTTGTTTCACCCCTTTTATATAGTATTTACAAAGAAAGGGATTACCAATGGAATGAGAATACTAAAGAAAAGTGTTATTAAAGTACTGTTATGAATAAGTGATAAAAACAAATCCATTTTTGATTAATGTCAAATATTCTAAGTTAGACTCTAGGATTTGAGTCAGGTAGGTATAGAGCTCATATGTGAGGACTTCATCTTGTCCAGAGGTTCCTGGGCTCAGGAGTGAGCTCAGTGGCCTTCCCTAGTATACAGGAATTTCTCCATGGCCAAACCTGGGCTATGGCTATACCCAACAGACTAGGTCCAACAGGGTGCTCTCTCAGTCAGTGCACAGAAGCAAGAGCTTTATTGTGGTGATAAACTGTGCAGTAGCATTTTTTTTTAAGCAAAGGCAAGACCTACAAGCTTGAACTGGCTGTAGCAGCACAGGACAGCTCTACATTATATAGGACTGGTACACAGAAATAGAAACTTGCTTTTAGCATGATTTTCAGCGTGGCTCCTTCTGCCAGCAAGTGTGGACCATTTAAAAAAACCCTACCATTCTGTGAGGACACACCAATACTCCGTGCATCTCATAAGCTTTTACTTCTTTACCTTCTCCTCAAGTCAGTAGAGTCACAAAATATATTGACCTAACTGGCAGGCTTGCAAACTGGCTGGACTAAAAAATAGGTAGTGACAGCATTTATGACAGACAGTATGTATGTTAAGCCATATTCAGAAAAAGTGCACTGTGATTACTGACATGTTTACAATTATACACTTTGCCCAATAATCTCATAGTAGATAAGTAGAGGAATTTGTTCGAGAACTTTGCCATATTAATTATTAACAACTATGACATTTTTGGGTGTTCACTAAAACTGAATCCCTGTTTGCCCCTATAACTCTCTAACACTTTCTAACTTTTGTACTTTTTAATGACAGATAATATATTAAATCATTTTGATCATAACCAGCGCACATATGTAGAGAGAATAGCTCCATGGAATATTATTTTTGGTATTTAAGTCTGAAAATCTGGAAGAGGAAGAAAAGCGACCTGGAAAATGTAGAGAGAAAACCATGAATGAAAACTTGGAGTTCTGTGAGAGCTGTTGATTAGATAATTGGGTTTTCTGATTTTCCAATGAGGAAAGAAGATAACTTTGGCTAAAGTGATAAATAGCAAATGACAGAAAAAATTATGGTAGAAACAGAAACGATGACTGGCAGAGCTACAAAGAAGAAATCTGCATATACTAGACTTTAATCCTTGCTGGAGCACCTCTCCTATGAGGACAGGCTGAGGGAGTTGGGGTTGTTCAGCCTGGAGAAGAGGAGGCTCCAGGATGACCTTACAGCAACCTTCCAGTACCCGAGAGGGGCCTACAAGAAAGCAGGGGAGGGACTCTTCACAAGGGTTTGTAGTGACAGGATGAGGCCTTCTGCCTTTCAGCTACAAAAGGGTAGATTTAGGTTAGACATTAGGAAAAAGTTCTTCAGTATGAGGGTGACAGACCACTGGAATAGGTAGCCCAGACAGGTGGTGGAGGCCCCATCCCTGGGGACATTCAGGATCAGTCTGGATGAAGCTCTGAGTACCTTGATCTAGTTGGAGATGTCCCTGCTTATGGGAGGCGTGGAGGGGGTGTGGGGTTGGCCTTGATGACCTTTGGAGGTCCCTTCCAGCCCAGACATTCTATGATTAGCAATAAACCCTTTGATGCAGGAAAGTAGATAGGGAAAAGACAGAAGCATGGCACTAATATTTCTGGTTTGCATTTGGAAAGAAGCAGAACAAGATACCCATTTCATAAGGGAAAATTAAGTTTTTACCCACTCTGCCAAGTAGTATACACTAAGAGAGAAACTAGGAAAAAGTCCTCGGGCCTGAATATCTTGAATGCAAAAGTCCTGGAAGTTTTATCTGATGTATCTTTAGTCCAAGGGAATGAATTTTTAATAATAATTTGAATACTAGCAGGATTCCAGAATGCAAAACCTGTGCAGGAGTCAGGGAGGGCGAAGAGGCTGATGGACTACAGCAGGCTCCCTGTTAATCCCCCACAAAATAAATGGAAAAATTAATATGGTACTACCCCAACTGGAGGTATTCAAGGATGGTGATATAATGAATATTTTGTTGTTGTTGTTGTTTTTGTTGGTTTTTTTTTGTTTTTTTTTTTTTGTAGGAAATAAATCTGATTTAAACAAAATACAGATTATTACTTGATGAGAAAACAAGATTGGATTATAGAATCATAGAATCCTTAAGGTTG
>NW_008614367.1:0-29293 GCF_000691845.1 Merops nubicus | reverse complement strand
TTTTTTTGGTTTGGTTGGTTGGTTTTGTTTGGTTATTTTTAATTTGTTTAAGATGGGCTGTATTTTCTGCCCTGAAGGGTTTTGGCAGGACTGATTATGAATGGTAGTCAGGTTACGTTCGTTACACGTGGTGCCTCAGTCCTAGGCAGTGTTCAGACTGAGCCCACATGGGATCTGGGCTTTCTAGAGCTCCTTTGCTCCTAATTAGTTATTGTTCTCCTGGGTGCTTCAACCCAGACCTGTTTGGTACACCAAACCACATGACTAGAGTATCAAAAAGCTTAATTTCTCTCAACAGACCAGTATCTCAATGGTCAGGATATTGGAACCTCCTTCGTGTTTACACTGATTTGTTTTGTCAGGCCAGACGCAGGAAGGCACCCCATCGACACGGAGTCGTCCTGGGACAGAGGACAGCTGCACCGCAGGAAGAAACTTTACTGATTCCTTAAATTCCTTTACTGATGTTTGCTCATCCTCTATCCCTTGACCTCGTACTCTCCTCATAAGTTGAGAGGGCATCAAATCTCATTTTACCGTAAACAGTATCTGAACATACTGTTGTTTGTGCTTCTGCCTTCTCTGCTTAGGCAGAGCAGACATATTTAAGCTGTCCGTGTCCTGCACTGGCCTTGATACCTGTTATATGGATGAGCAGGAGCTGTAAGAGTTCCTACAGGTCAGAAGCAACAAGAGCCCCCATCTTTTCTTAATATGAGGGAGGGTCCTTTAGAAGTAAACTGAAATTCAGACCAAACAGCGCATGGGTAGCATTGATTTTCTTGAGGCAGCTGTTGATAGTTCGTTTTATTACTATTTGGGGAGGGAATTAATTACAGCTCTAAACAAAGTTTCACAAGCTTTGTGACAAACATGTCTGCGGCTCCATAATCTGTGCAGATTTAATCAGTGTTATTAGCATTCTTTCATCATGACTTGGCATTCCCTTGCTAATCAAGACGGATGTCTGATGTGCAGCAGGGAACAACAAAGGCTGAGAGCTCTTGGGATGCTCTAGTCAGATGGTGTGCCTCTGAACATCACACAGAATGCAGCCCAGGACAGGAGCATTTGGAATGGGAGAAAATTACACAAGGATACAAGGACGAAAGCATTGTAGATGCCTCGCTGCTGTACACAGAGCACATATAAATGAGAGAACGGCATATTTCTCTGCCTAAGCTTCTGGAGGAGAGCTGAAAGAATAAACTGATGGGATCTCAGACGGACCCTCACTCCAAATACTCGGTACATCAAGCTTGGAGAGGACACTCTGTGCTAAACACAGCACATTCTGGCACAAGTTCTACCTACTGCCTATGTTGGGACTGTCATCCCTGCTGTTGCAAGGATTTGTGACCATTTCTGTTTTCCAGCTGCTACAGAATAGTCCTGTGCAAGTAAAAGTCCTGCCAAATTGTGCACTTAAATTTATTCAGGATTATTTTCTTCAGTCACCTGCTGCAGATGTCCTAAATAGTCCATGTGCCACAGGCTGGAAAACACTGTTCTGGTGCCCTGGTGTTCCACTTCCCAGTCACAGCTGGGAGTGGAGGAAAACCACCTGTGTTAAGAACATCACCCAGTTCCTAGGTCAGAAGTCTGCTCTGCTTCCGCGTTACAGGCAAGAAACCAAAACCACCAGCTCCTCTCAGGCTCGTGCTTCAGCCTGCCTTCCCTCTGATAATGCTCTCTTCCACTCCCCACACTGCTGACCTTGCCTCTCACACTCGTTGTACAGTTAGTCCAGCTGAACTGAAATTCAGAGCAGTTTTTCACAGTTTAGTCTAAAATTTTTGATTTCTTCCTGCCTGTTCTCTCTCCACACACACATATGTTATTTGGTCTAATAAAAATACTGCATTTCTCTGCAAACTGTTCTTAACAGCCTTAACCTGTGACACCTGGGTGAACGGCACTACCTTTCCCCAAAACATTCTCGTGGCCTCAGAGACACAAGGTAGCCCAGCCATACCCAGACTCAGTAGGAGTGAGGCTCTGCACAGGGAAACCAAGCTTGGCTTTCTGGTTTAAGTGGAGTTTGCAGGGAGTTAGGAGTCCCCTTCAGCTGAAAATCTTGGATGCAAAGCGGGGTTGTCTCAAGAGATGTTGCCCTTGGGCGTTCCAGGGATTGCTGCTACCTTTAGACTCAGGGTGAAGCTTGTACAGATCCTGTCTAGAAATGGGATCCAGCGTGTGGGACTCCGATAACGCGCGAGCCTCGGACACAATGGTGCTCAGAGGGGCTCCCATTTCAACTGTGGAAGCCAGAACTTCTGGTAGAGATGCCGTGCATTGATTCACAGCATTGGTGGCAGGATGATACCACTGTGTCTAGCCTTCCTGCAGCCCAGGCCATTAAAACTCCTAATATCCGCAGGCTGCAGCCATCCCTAGTGTCTCAGCTTCACCCTGGGAATTCATGTTGGAATGCTCGATCACCCTTTAGAGTGGTGTGTGCCTGGAGACAGACCTTCTTCTGTAGGTGTCCCCTGCAGCCCTCTGTCCAAGTTCTGTCACCTTGTAATTTGGCTGTAAGAGAAAGGTGATGCAATTTCATGTGCCTGGAGTCTGAAATCACTCTGCACAACCGCCTTAACCCCTTTGTTATTTTCCATTCCTCCAACCTTTTTCACAAACATTGTATCAATGTTGACTTGTTAATTCTTTCCAGATTGCTGAAACAGTTCAACAGACCTGAACCTGATACTGATCATGCAGAACCTCGCTATAAATACCTGTTTTGGGGAGGATGTTGGCAGTTGTTAATCCATTTAGTGCGTGCTCTGCTAATGGTGAGTGCTGAGCCTGCCCTGTCATACTCCCGAGTTTAGTTCTGTGACGTGCCCACTGTTACTTTTATCTGCCAGAAAATCTCTTAAGAATTAAACAGTCTTATTTTCCTCACAACCCTGTTGCCTGGCATTAACTGTATATCTAGCTTTGAATTCTCTATTGTCAAGCCCCTTATCAGTTTTCCATTATTTTGCCTCTGACATCAAGGAAAGTAGTCCACAGGTGTCTGGTCGCCCCTCCGTGCCCTGCTCAAACAGTGGCATGCTTCCAGCTTCACAATTCCAAAGATTAAAATGATGTCCATGAAGCCAGAAGTTTCCCTGGCCAGCTCTTAAAAGAACTTTGTGGGGGGCAGAGTGGGATCAGATAATCGCTAGAAACCCTTTCCAACCCACAGATCCCTTCTGACCCAAAGCATTCTGTGCTTCTATGAACTCTTGTGTGCAGACACTTCAGGCCAGCAACAGAAGACCATTTCTGATTGTCAGAGGTTGCCTCACACTAGTCAGTCCATAAGCTAACTACCAGCTATTTCTTCTGTCCTGCTGCGACACTACTAGAGCATCCTGCTCCCTAGTGGAATAAGAAGTGAGTATTTTTGGAACACTTCTACTTTTATAATCACCTGCTAGTGCTTTTAAAAATGTCTACAAGTGGGCCAATACAATTGCTAGGAATTGTTCTTTAAGAGGTTGAAAGCTCTTGGAAGAAAAAAAATCCTTCTGCTGGTATAGTTTATACCATCTTATACTGAATAAATGTAGGGGAATTGATCTGTTACCTGTTCCTTTACTAATTTAAGTCACAGGCGATTCAGACTTTATCAGCCAGAGACACCAGTTGTTTACACACAGAGCTAGTTGATCCTGGGATGGCTGATAGCACAGCTGCAGTGTCCCCAAAATGCAAAGCTAACTCAGTTACTGGGCCTCACTGACATCCTTTTGCCCTGCTAGAGAGTTTTACAAAATCCTCGTGGACGTTACACAGTGCCTCGTGCAGCGCTCACAGAGCACCTGCCTTCATCAGATGGATTTTAATGGGCCTAGAGCAATCTCAACCCTCCCTTGCTCCAAACAATTTAAATGTTCCTCTAATTAATTGGCAATAAACTAATGGTGTTGTAAAGTGGAAGCTGGATGTTGCACCATTTGCTGTTTTCCCCCAGACTTCATTTTAGGATAAATTACAAGTATTTTCATCCTGTGATATATTTTAGGAGAATGTTTTCAATACCATGTCCAAGGATATCTGCCAACTCTGGTTAAATGTCAGTCATATGCTTTAAATTACAAAAGGGCTGTGGAGATGCAGCAACGAATCAGTGAGCTTGAGAGGCCTTGGGGAACTACAGGCTGGTCAGCCTCCCTGCAGTCCCTGCAAAGGTGATAGAGCAAATAGAACTGAAAACCATCTCTGAACCTGCTGAGGACATGAAGGTGACTGGGAGTAGTTAGCACGGATTTACACCGGGAAGTCCTGTCTGACCAACCTGGTCACCTTCTGCGATGAAATGACTGCCTTGGGAGATGGGGGGAGAGGAGGAGATGTTTGCTTTGGCAAGGCAAACAGCATTTCCTCTAACAGCCTCAGAGAAGCTGATGAACTACAGGCTGGGTATATGGACAGAGAGGTGGGCTAAAGACAGGCGGAACTGCAGGGCTCAAGGGGTTGTGACCAGTGGCACAAAGTCCAGCCAGAGATTAGCCACCGGTGGTATACCCTAGGTCCTGGGGCCAATACTGTTGAATATCTTCACTAGTGACCTGAACAGTGGGACAGAGTTCAGCTTCAGCAAGTTCACAGATGGCACAAAACCAGGAGTGGCTGATGGACCAGATGGTTGTGGAGCCATTCAGGGAAACCTCAATAGGCTGGAGAAATAGCCCAAAAGGTATCTTAAGAAGTTCAACCAAAGGAGAGGTGAAGGAAGGGAAGGAATAAACCTGTATGCCAGTGTGGCCTGGCACCAACCATCTGGGAAGAAGCTCAGCAGAGAAGGACCTGAAAGTCCTGATGGACAAGTGGAACCTGAGCGTGCCCTTGCATCAAAGGCCAACAGCATCCTGGGCTGCATTAGCAAGTGCCACCAGCAGAATGCAGGAGGTAATCCTTTCCCTCCTCTCATCTGTTCAGCACTGGTGAGACACACCTGGAGTGCTGTGTCCACCTCTGGGGGCCACAGTGCAAGAAAGCTGTGGGCATCCTGGAGGGAGTGCAGAGAAGGGTCACACAGATGATGGAGGGACTGAACTGCTTGACATGCAAGTACAGGCTGAGAGAGCTGGGGTTGTTTAGCCTGGAGAAGAGAAGGCTTGGAGCGATCTTATCAGTCCCTTATCTCATGGCAGTGACTAAAGGACATGAAGCCAGACTTCTCAGTGGTGTCCAGTGAAGAGCCACAAACCAAAAAACAAAATTCCATTTGTACATAAAACATTCACTGGGAACATGGTCAAACATGGGCACAGAATGCCCAGAGACATTGTGGAGTCTCTGTTGTTGAAGATATTCAAAGCCTGACTGAACAAGGGCAGCCTGCCCTAGTTAACACTGCTTTGAGCAGGGGTGGGACTAGCTGATCTCCAGAGGTCCCTAGACCTCTGAGTCAGCTGTTCTGTTGTTGATAGAGTACAGACACCCAGCATTTGGTGATATAACTTGACCTCTGACCATTTCTTCTTCCAAGAGTGTGTTAGAAAGTTGAGAAAGAAAAGTGACAGGGAAGTCCATGTCACACCAGCCAGAGTTTTCCCTGCAGTCATTTTGTATTTCTCTGTGCAGGATGTTCAAGCTCTCGATGTTTCCCTTCCCCTCAAGCCAAGAGTCAAGCAGCCCAGAGTGCAGAACTGAAGGGCTTTCTCCAAAACCAAATGCACTCAAAATACGCCAGCAGCAGACTCCTGTATAGATACCAAGATAACATGGACAAATTTTTATGTACTTATTTTTTTTTTAGTCAAAGCCTATTTATACAGATAAAAAGCTAAAGCTGGCTTTCTGTGATTAGCAGGGAGGAGATGCTCCTATAAATGCATATGGCAAGTCATCAGTACCCCCAGAACTTCTTTCCTGGAAAGGAAAAAAAGTCTCTACGAAGTAGTTTTATCAGAGAGCAAGATCAGCAGGTGTTACAGCTTCATAACTCTTCGCTGGCATCCTGGCTGGCCCAGCTGCTGTGTCCTCACTGGCCTGGCTGCTGCATGGTGTCCAGCAGCAGGAAGCAGGACACCACCACAGCAATGAAGAAATGGATCATTCTTTCCCAGGTGTTTTCTAAGTGCTGACCAACTATCCCTCACCCTCTTGGCTCTGAGACCTGTTTTAGGGCTCATACATGGAGAAATTATCCAGCATTGCTCCCAGAATTGCGCCCTTCACCCCCTAGGTGAGCACTTCTCTAGAATACAGGGAAATATACAATGTATGGGGAGGAGTTTTACAGCAACAGTGCCAGTCTGTGTCTCCCCAAAGGCAACCTTAAATCTAGTCACATCCTTTCAGTTATCTAGAATCTCTGAAATTTCTGTTGTAGATGAGCCCATATGCGTAATGTTCAAGATGCACCAGGCACTGCACTGGTTCTGTGGAGAGAGGAAACCCCTGGAGCAGGGAGGGTTTTGACAACACAGGAAAAAACGAGAGGCACCAGTTAAGGGACTACAAATCTTTCTGCTGAGACTTCAGCATCCCTGGAACATGACCCTCGCTCTGTTTGCTTCTTTGGCACAAACAGTCCAAGCAACTGTCTAGCTGACCTTTTGACCACAGCTCTGCACTTCATGCCAGTCGCTTTTCTCTTACTCTCCCAGCTCCCTTAACGAAGAGGGGAAGGTAAGGCTCTCCATGCAGGGCAGTACTTCGGAGCAGCTGATCAGTGACTCCTAAATGCCATGTTGACCGTGTAATCCCTTGAGCCTTGTAGAGGGCTGAAGCCATCTTGACATTTGTTCTTCCAGGTGAGGAGGCTTAGGGGAAAGCAAGGAAGTTGGAGGCAGAGCACAGAGGTTCTTTGTGTCTAATACACTGTGAACTTGCTCACTATCAGTCTCTGAAAGAATGGGCTTTCCTTACCCAAATAAAAGTTCAAGCACTGCGTTCCTGGCTTCTCGTAACTTATTAATACATTTACTGGACCTTGAAAGCACCTTGTGCAGGAAAAGGCTGTTCTGATCCTCTACTCAGAAGCAGACAGGATGAATGCAGCTATGACTAGGAGGCGCTAACAGGACCAGTGTGAAACTATTCCCACAGTATTGTCCTGGATAGGCTTCCTTGTTCTGCAACAGCGGTGCCACCAGCTGGCAAGAGTGCAGATCCCAAGACACAGAGATCAGAAACAAAATAGACCCAAGGAGGGAAGCGATGACAGCCCAGCAAACGTGCAGCAGCCGGGCCGGGCGCTGGAGGCGGGCGGCAGACTGAGTGTTGAAAGGGACAATGTGCACTGGCACCGTGTTTGCAGGGTACAGGAGAAGCACGGTCGGCAGCAGCACAGACCTGCCGCAGGCTCCGGGCCAGGGACTGCGACGGATCTCGTCTTCCTTCTGCAGCCAGAGAGGGTGATGGCCACACACACTCTTGCCAAGCACGGCCAGCGAGAAAGCACTGAGGGAACCTGGGCTATTTAGGGTAAGGAGTAAAGACCACAGCCATGAAACAGTTAAAAATTGTTTCCCAAAAAAAGAGATGAACTGCCCCACAGAAGGGAACAAACTGTTTCATCTACACAGTGAACAGGAATGCAAGGGGACCCACAAGACAGATGACAGGACAAAATAAGTGAATACTAGAATTAGCTGCTGGGGAAGGTTTGGACTTTTTATTGCGAAGACACACATCGAGGAGTAGCTCAATGAGTACTGACTGTCTTGGTGCTTCCTGAGGTCCTTTTTGGTCCTGCAGGTCAGCTGACAGGTCCCACACCATCTGAATGCTCTACTTAATGGAGCATCCACTGCAGCTGGGGAGTTGGTAACCCGTATTGCCAGAGCTCTCCTTCTAACACATCATTTGCACATCTCCAGGGCCAAGGATTTTAATTTTTTTTTCATCTCTCAGTTAGTTTTCGTATAAGGCTCAGTAGGTGACAGTGAAGTATTCATGTGCCTTTTTAGACTCTCCTCTTCCTCCTTTGGCACTCACAAGCATCACTAGTAGCTACTACAGTGCTACAGGAGGAAGAGATGGCACGGCTGCAGGCATGGTCTCCTACAGCTTCTATGCAGCTTGCATACAAAGCTGCAGTTTGTCCATGACCATGGAAGCTAGCACCTCAGTGCAAGGCCAAGTGTGAAGATGGGGATGCAGGAGCTTCTTTTAGGCACATGATTTTAACCTTCACCATAAGGCTTAGATCTTTTAAGCACATTCCTCCTCTCCAAAAATTAACCTTCCCAGTTCTAGGCAGGAAAGAAGTGGCAGGGAAATACAACAGATGGACAGAGGCCTCATTCTCCTGCTCAATTAAAAAATGTGGAAGATCTAGTGCTACAGATGCAGTTTTGGTACATAAGGTCTTCCTGAAACCTTTAGTCCTGTACCTGTCTACCTATACATATCTGTACTGTCCAACCCTTCCAAGAAGTATTTCCTTCTTAGAAAAAAGTGGCTGAAACTCTTGACTCAGAACAAATGAGAAAAAAAGAACAGGAAGAGGGTGCTTTGAAGAGTGTAACAGTCTGCCCTTACAGACATTTCCTATGGAAGCAAGGAGTGTTAGTGCAGCTGTACAGAGAACAGGATTGATGTGTAAGCTATGAATAACAGAAAGAAGCTGAGCACTTGCCCTTGGGCAATGATTCCCCTCACTGCAAAAGGAAAAACAACAGTTCACTTTATTTCCCTTCAATCAGCTAGTGAACACAGAGGCTGGGCCATTACAAGGAGAAACCCAAGGCCACTTGGTCTCAAGCTGCTTGGGATTTACTTCCAGTGAGATGAATAAAGGAAAACATCAGCCAAGCCAACACACTATACAAATACATTTTATTTAGAGATACACATAGTAAGATGCACAAATACTTTTTGTTCACCAGTTTTCAGATCGTGCAACTTCAGGTAGTGGAAAAAACAAACTCCAGTTAATTACAGTTCTCTATATAACAAGGCAGCAGTGAAAGATCCATCTGTCAGACTACAGCATGGTGAATGACAATGTGGTGACACTGCACAGACCTAGGTGCTTCAAAAGTGCATGGGTCATTGCCACAAACACTAACATGTGTATGTTAGTGTATGCTAAAAGATGTGCTTTTCCCAAGAGCACAACTTCCTCACATGTGAGCACAGTAAGCTGTTAAGGCAAGATGGAAAAATTAGGCTCTTCGTTTGATCTGGAAATCTACCTATTAATGTTTTTTTCTCCCACTGACAAATTATTTGTGACTGACACATGGAAAGCAACCTGTAAAAAACACTGGTACATTGCCCACGTAGTCAAGTGGCACATGATGTCTTCAGAAGAGTCCAGGAGTACCTGCCTGCATTTAGCAGGCTGGCAGAGTCCCTGTAATCCATATTCCAAGCTCCTGCACCACGCTGAGCTCTTCCACAAGTGAAATCTCACTCCTCAAATTTCAGAAACCCCACGTTCCCCCTGCAAGCTTGTCAAGTGGATCACGTATTGCTGGGTTTACCTTTAAGTTCCCATCTAAATGGGGGGAAAGGTAGGAAGTGGTGCTGATCTGAGAGAGGAGCTGCATTGGTTTAAAGTTGTATTGAAAACACATGGAACCTGGACGCTCCTCTCCAGTGTCTCTGAGCACAGCCAGCACTACTGCTGGCCATAGCTCATTATAAGAAGTTTGCCTTTTGAATGCAGGATTAAGAATTTCACTCCTAGCCCTGCTATAACGCAGTTTATTTGTAATCCACCAAGTATGCAAGAGAAAATAAAAGTCTGTGGAGAAAGCCTTTAAATGGGATCAAGTCGGCAGAAAGTCAGTGGTGTACCCTCCTGGCTTTGCCCTCAAGTCAGACACTGAGTAGCAGCCAAAGATGCCAGTTCTCTCTCTGACTCTACCACCACTGATCAGTTTAACACACGCACTGAGTGCAGCCACAGGACACCTCCCCTTCCTGATCTGCTGACACCCACCCTACAATTTGGATGCAGAAGAATTTCAGCCTCTGTAAACTGTGCAGGACTGGAGTCTTCACTTCTGAGGCAGCCAGCCAGCCACGGAAGTTGACAGTAAAATCACAGAGTGAGCTTTCTGCAGTGGGCTACAAGTCTTTTTATTATGGCTTGATATTCTTCAGATGAGGCAAGCAGCTTTTAACTGGTGGTTAAAGGTGAACTAGGAAGAAATGGGAAAAGAAGATGCTAAGGAATAGAAGACAAAGTTAAACCTATCTGTTCTCTGAAAATTAACTGACAAAAATTAATTACTGAATTTGAAGGAACTCTGAAGTTAGCAAGAAGTAAAAAGAGCTCCTGATTTAGTCTGCACTGGGGTAGAGAGGACAGATGCAGTGAGCACAGGAAATACACACAGATCAGAGTTCCTCGACCACGTAGTAATGTCAATACACGAATGACTGAGTGTGCTCATTCTAAACACAAAGGTAGCCTCATGGATCAGAGTGCAGTACTGTACTTCAGCTAATTATGGATGTGCATGCCCACTGAAGACCACACTGAGTGCAGAAGTGTTCCTGTTTCCATGCTCTTATGATCAGCTAAACCTTTCAGATGGGAAGGGACATCTTGTATCAAGCACACGATCCTCTTCTGTCTGCATAAGAGACAAATTCAGCCCAGATTCCAGATGTCAGTTGAAGAACAAAGATATCCTTTTTCAATTCAGAAAACAAAGCCAAATGTGTAATGTCTTTGTACGGGGGGGAAAAAAAAAAAAAAAAGATTTTCAGAGAGGAGAAACAATTTACAAGGTAACAGAACGCTGAGCTCCACCTGCAGCGAGGCTGGTTTCACACACTACCTGCAATTTTCCACTGTTTCATTTGCAAGCTGCATCAGTAATTCTGACCAGTTTAACCTTACAGTTAAAAACGTGCACTGTAACATTTGAGGGGAGTTGTTACTACTTCGCTGCACAGCTTCTGGGTTAGTTCAGGATCCAGTGCTGTTTTGTGGCACAGCAAGCTGAGAAAAAGTCTCTGCTAAATAGGTGGAATTGCAAGAGCTGTCAAACATCACACCCTGGATTCAGAAGAAAAGCCAGCAAGTACCAGCAAGACTTTTTTTTTTTTTTTTTCCTCCTCTTAAGGCTTTAGATCTCGTTAATTATATCTAGAAAAAAAAAAACCCAACACACTGAAACCAGTTGACTGTAGGACATCCTACCCTCAGGCAGGAAGTTGCGATCTCTGTACGTTTTAAAACGCCTTGTGCAGTTTGTGCATCACATACATCACAGGCAATGGGGAAGATCCAGTATTTGTGTAACTTGCAAGCAAGCACTGAGAGATGTCAGAGATAAGACTGATCCTCAGACAAACCAGTGCATTGATTTGTGTGTACACAACATCCTAAAACACATGGAACAAGTAACGAGTAACAATACAAACCTGTTGAAACTTCCAACACATACACCTTAGAAAAAGACAACACCTGTACCCAGCCCCAGGACAGTGACAGGTTCGTGAGATAACTTCACAAAGATCAAAGTACCAGAAGAGGAAGGCACGTTCACCTCTGATTAGTCTGTGTTGATATTATTTGGATGAGTCGTAGTGATTTATGTACCCTGAGACTGTGGGAACTCTTGAAAAGGGAAGGAGACCTGGTGAATGGGCAAATAAAAAGTTCAAGTTTAATGAGAGTCTAAGATTCAGCACCTGAATTTTCCCTTTTATAATAATAAGGGAAATTAGAAAAGCAGTTCCTAAGAAAACAATGTATTGACTCCTAGATTTTTGTTCTGAGGTCAAAGAATCAACATCTAGGACTACAGAGACATTGCACTGTGTTGCAAGCATCTTTACACACCCTCTCAGTTTCAGGGTTTACTTGGTGGGTTTTTTTTGGGTACAGAAGTTGTCAGGCAGCCCACATTTTCCCAGCTCTGGCAACCCTGGCATCCTGTTACAGATCTGGCTGCACATCACACCCAGCAGGACACTAGAAAACGGCACTCAATTTTTAACTGGAAAGATTCTTTACTGTCAAGGCCATTCTTTTAATTAGCCAAGTACCACATGGTTTTGATAAAGATACCCAGCATCACAACCAGGTTAACTAAATCCTTGAATTTAAGTCCCTGAAAACTAAGATGGAGAAAGAAGAATGAGATACATCCTTGGTCGCTCTGAAAATGTTTCTTATTAAGCCCTTTCACAAGTACCTCCTGAACAATGAACAAATATCCCACCTATGTTTTTAAATTCCATAGGAGTCCTGAGAGCACTGTTGGCTTTCACCTTTTCTCTTGTGCCACCTTACCCATCCTCACCACACAAAGTGCCTGCTCGCAGAGGCATGGGAGAGCATATGCAGGAGATACCTTCTGACAAGATTTGGCTGTGTTCTCCTTTCCACTCCCTTGTCTGCAACATGGGCAAATTTGTGGTGTCTGTGCTTCAAAACCGTTCAGGAATCATGGAATTGCTTGGTTGGAAAAGATCTTTAAAGATTGTCAAGTCCAACCATTAACCCAGCACTGCCAGGTCCCCACTAAACTGTGTCCCTCAACACCATACTGAGGGACATAAAAGACATCTACATGTCTTTTAAATCCCTCTAGGGATGGGGACGCCACTACTTCACTGGCCAGCGTGTCCCAGGGCTTGACAACCTTGTCAGTGAAGAAATTTCTCCTAATACCCAACCTAAACCTCCCTTGGTGCAACCTGAGGCCATTTCCTCTTGTCCCATCATTTGTTACAGGGCAGAAGAGACCAAACCCCACCTCACTCCAACCTCCTTTCAGGGAGCTGTAGAGAGCAAGGTCTCCTTTGAGCCTCCTTTTCTCCAGGCTAAACCATCCCAGTTGCCTCAGCTACTCCCCCGTCTAGACCCTTCACCAGCTTTGTTGCCCTTCTCTGGACATGTCCCAGCACCTCAGTGTTCGACTCGGAGTGAGTGGCCCAAAACTGAACCCAGTACTCGAGGTGCAGCCTCACCAGTGCCAAGTACAGAGACATGATCATGTCGCTAGTCCTGCTGGCCACACTGTTTCTGATACAAGCCAGGATGCTGTTGGCTTTCTGGGTCACCTGGGCATGTGCTGGCTCACGTTCAGCCGGCTGTCAACCAACACCCCCGGGCCCTTTTCTTCAACACAGGTTTCCAGCCACTCCTCCCCAAGCTGGAGCGTGGCCTGGGGTTGTTGTGACTGAAGTGCAGGACCTGGCACTTGGCCTTGTTGAACCTCATACAATTGACCTCTGCCCATCAACCCAGCTTGGCCAGATCCCTCTATAAAACCTTACCTTCAAGCAGCACCACACACCTGCCCAGTTTGTTGCCTGGAAACTTACCGAGCACTGCAGCTCTCAGAAATGCGTTTTCAGTTGCGGTCACACCATGGGCTCTGGCTGTGCAGACACGTGTGGTGTGCACACAGACGATCACTTGGCTTTACGCTGGAGTACGTGCTGGGCTTGGACAGGAGTTCAAGGTCTGGCATTGGCTGGCCAGAGATCAGCTCTGCCTGTATCACACAAAGCTCTGTTTGGTGATTTGGTCATACCGGCAATTATGAGAGAAGCTATTTGAGAACCTCTCAGACACCTTGGAAAGGTGGGTTTAAGGAAAGCAAGTTTATCAGACCACCACAAATGGATCTCAGAGCTCACACCTGGCTGCTGAAAGATGCTGCTGCTTTGCTGAGATGCAGCAACTGACAGCCCATCTGTTCTTGCTTTCTCACAAACCAACCAGCTGACCTCCATGAAGGGTCTAGGCAATCCTGCTTTATTTGCATCTGCACAAGGTGAGGGACATTAGTTCACAGAGTCAGTAGGTGCCTCTCAGCTGAGGGGAAGAAATTAAGACACCAAACCACCACTGGACATAGCTGGATCATAACTTTAATCTCTTTACTCCACAGCTGCAAGCTATATACAAAGCAAGTGCACAGGTGAAAAGTATGAAATTCTGAAGAATAATAACTGATACATACGTATCTTAATCCTTAAGACGCAAAAAGCTGCCCAAGCCTTGAAGGCAGCAAATATATCCCCATAATGAAGTTCAAGCATCCTCCTCGTTACGGAGTCAGTCACAAGTCACGCACAATGTGAAAGGAACCTTTGTGGACAGTCTAAGTCCAGTAAGACGTGGAGCACTCTTGCAAGGAATCTTAAAAATGAAATCTATGTGGAAAATGAACAACTGAGACTAGGCACAAACACCTATTAAATATTCTTTGGTAATTCACTGACCTTGGACTAACACCAGCAGCACTGTTGAGTGAACCAAACAAATGCGCTCACTTCTTTACTGCAACCCAGAAAGCACCTGAGGAGAGCACTAGCAGTTCTTTGTGGCAGACTTGACTGTACAAGGGAGAAAGCTGCAGGAATTACCAGGAATAAGGTGTTTGACGAAGAGGGTGAGCACTGACTGCCCTCATTGCTAGGCTCACGCCAACACTGAAGTAGCTTCTATTTCCTTAGGAGTGTCCATCACAGAACACCCAATTGCTACTGAGGGATTGCCATCCAGTACTTGCAACCTTGGTATTACCAAACCCTTAATTAAGTCACTATTTTAATTCCCTGTGATTATGAATACTGAAAATGCAATACCCAAAGATATCCAAACTAACATGGTAGTCCACTTGAAAAGAACCAAGTGTTAAAATTAACTGCTTCCTGCATGCACCAGTAGCACAAGAGATCCCCCATGACTGAAAGTCAACAGCAGCAAGAAAAGTCTGAATGTCTGTGTAATGGTTTGAAACCTGCTGCTCCTGGTGGGTGAAGATCTGAAATCTAAAACCAGGAGCAAGCCTGAATGAAAGGGGAAAGGGGCGTAGACCTGTTCTATTCCCACTCCCCTCTTCCTGTCTTCAGGACTTCCTGCTGGGGTCTATAAATGGGGAGAGAAGACACGCCTTTCCCCTCTTCTCTTTCTCTTCTCCTCTCTGCTGGGGTCCTGGCCGGGCACACACTGCTCTGCTGCTGCTTTGTGGTTCCCTGTGCTGCACGTGGCCGTGGCCATCTTGGGACCTGGGCCTGATCTACAGACTCATTCCCTGCCTCTATCCACATCCAAGGATTGTGCATCCAGCTTCAATCCACCTCAATCCAGCGAGATCCAGCACTGGGGAGCCTCAGCACAGCACTTGGGTTTTGTATTTTTGGAAGTTTAATCTTCCTTGCTTTGTTGTTACTATAATCCCTTTACCCTGTTAAGCCCCTACCCTTCTTCCTTTCTGTTCCCTGTTAAATAATATATTTCATTTTGTTATCTTTTCAGTCGGTGCAGAGCTTTCATTACCCTGACTTCGTTTACCTCTCTACCTGGGAGAACTAAGGGATAAGGGAGGTGGGACACAATTCTGCCTTCTAACCAGGAGAGTCTGTTATTACTAAAGCTCTTTTCTCTCCTTCAAGTGCCTAACTTGAGGCAAACCAGTGTCTATTCCCCCACCAGGAACAGACTGTTACTGTGTAAAATGTGCAAGGTCAATGCCCAGTTCTACAGTCTGAGCCAGCCTACAAGGTCAACGCAGTTGAAAATAAAGCAAATTCAACATCTCAGCCATGGCTTGACGAAACACCAGCAAGCCCACTGCTGCTCAGAGGTCACCTCTGTAAGTATAGTATTGCTACAGTGAAGACTGAGGATTTGGGGTGGAGGTGGCAACCTAAACAGATCATTCTGGAAGGCAGGGCAGAGCAAACAAGGGAAGCGATTAAGAAAAATTGGAAGACACAGTCTGAGAATGTGCATGCCTCTGGGTTTCAGCAGAGCAGAATGAGATGTTCAAGAAGCTGCTGAAGTGTTGTCAGACTGAATTCCACCCATAGGAAAGGTCTATCTACTATCTGAACAACAGGGTGCACCGAACTCACCTCCGTGCAGAGCCTGGAAATTCCCCTGCTGTACAGCCACTCCTGCACTTCAGTGAGAAGCCCCTGCATTTCTTACCATGATCCTGGATTTCAGTTCCAATATCTAATCCAACAGGGCAACAAACCCAAGAAAACCTGTAATTTTTGCCTCCTCCTCCTATCACTTACATTTGGACAGCTGGCATAGCATCATCTTTCCCTGTCTCAATTTTTAACACTGACTGGACCAAAAGTAACGTGAGACCAACCTCAATATTCAGAAACTTAACATCTGTATCACTGCAAGCATTTAAAACCACTGAAACAGGTTAGAAATTAAAGTTCTCTCTGACCCAACTTGTTTGCACGTTTGCAGCACTACCTAGTTTGTTTCCAGTTTTTTGGGGGGGATTTTCACAAAGCAACAAGGATGGCTCCCTCCCCATGAGATGTTATCATTGCAAGAAAGCACTCTGAAAGCAGAACATACAAAAGGATGTGAAACTTAAGAAACTTTACATCATTTGCCAGATTCTTCTGAGAATTTCTCCTATGTAGGAAAAAAAAAACAGAAGGAAAGGGTCACTCGCACTACCAGGCCTTAGGACCACACGCTGAGGAACCTGGGAAGATGAGATTCAGCAGAGGGGGACACTTCCCAGGGGTGCCTCTTTCAGTAACACAGAGACTCTAGTGACTCTCCAGAAAGATCAGCCTCTATGTCTGGTGTCTAAACTCAGTCCATAACAAATAACACTTTGCTCCCTCACTCAGACCAGGAATATGATTCAGTTCATAGATCAACATCAGGACTAGGATTTCCAGACCAGGAATTTTTCTTTGGCACTGGTGACACTAAACATCTAACTAGAAACTGTCATTTCAGCAGAACTGGAGAACACTCAAGGACACTCAGTGTCTGGTTTCTTTAGGGAAAAAAAAAAAAAAAAAGGCACCACCTCAAACCAAGCCCATATTAAAGAAAAAAAAAAAAAATAAGCAGAGCATATTCCCTGTGACAGAGGGATCTTACACAGTGGCAGGGGTAATCCTAGAATATCTTACACAGGGGCAGGAGAAACCCAAAAAATACTTCCCCTGCCATACTTCACCAAGACTTGTTTTTCTTTGTGTACCTCCACTTTTCAATCCCCCAAAATAACTAAAGCAGTATGTTGCCATCACAGAACGACACAGGCACTATTACAACACCTTTAGAAAAGAATGAAAAACTAAAATTTGAGAGCTCCTTTGTTACCCCCACAGTACAAAATTTGCCTCTTTCAGAGAAAAGCCTGAACAGCCATACGCAGCACCCTGAACTAAATCATTTTAAGCAACCAACCCACACAGGAAGTAGAATTACAAAATGCCACAAGATCTGTTTGTAAGCACCCATGACAGAGCTCAGAGCAAATAAATTACAGTTCTGGGACAGGTGCACCTCTGGGAGAGCTCTCCTCTTGCCCGGATTTCCACCAGATGGGAAGGAACTGCATTCCTTGCAAAATTTCCATCCAAGTCTCCACTACCAACTGGAAATTAAGTCTGAGGCTCACTGCTCGGCATTAATGAAGATAACTGAGCAAAAAGACAAGAGGGACTACAGCTGCTCTGCAGTGGGGCTGTGATCTCCAGCACAGACAGGCAAACAAAGCATGTCCCAGCCTTGACTTCCCAGCTTCAGCCAGCTGTCCATCTGGCACCAGAACAGCGTGGTGCAGGCACACTTTGCTCCACTGGTGACAGTGGCAGGGGAAAGAGGTACCAGTAACAAGCTGAGAGTTATGAGACTAGGAGGAGCACCATGGAGTCCTGCATTTTAGCTGAGTATTGGGTAAGACCACCACCGTGCAATGCACACGTTTCACAGGTGGACCTGAAGGGCATTGGACCTATTCTCCCCACTCAGCCCCACATGAAGTTCAAGGGTGTCTGAACGCAGAAGGCAGCAGCGGATCTGGGGAAAGACTGAGCCTCTCCTAGAGCAAGCAGGATGACAGCAGATGCTAGTGCAATGTGAGCTAACAGCAAGTTAACTTGCCACATGGAAAGCTTCTAGCCTACGTTAAGTTCAAGATGCACTCTTTAACCTTTGCAAAAAAACCCCAACTTTATTCCATTATTAAACTTATTAAAGGAGATAGCCAATAAGAAAAGCTCAAATGGGAAAAGTTTCCACAACCTGGGGCAAAAGGGGTCCTGTATTTTAGGCAGTTTATGATGAACCCAAGGGCTGTGGCAACAGCATACTCAAAGGACTGTGGCTCATCTGGAAGAGTGATACATTTAGTTCATTTTTTAATGACAAGAACATTCATGACCCTTTCCTCATTTCCTCCCAGCAACTCTGCAGGCTGTCATTGTAATATCCCTCCCAAATAAGCACACTGCCGACCAGCCTGTGCAGACTTTACCTGGGCGAGCTGATACCTAGGGCAGGCAGAGCAGGAACAGAATTTTGCTCCTGCCATTGCTGAAAACCACAACTGAAATACAAATTCACTTTTAAGAACTTCTGCAGTTTGGGCTTGATGGGCAATACCCATGGAGAATCCACCCCTGGGCTCCAGTGAGTGTAGCTTGAAATTACTGTAATCCTCTATGTATAAACAGTGCCATTAGACTTGTACTTTTAAAAAATAAAGTCAACCCAGGCCAGAGCCAGGCTCTGAAGATAAAAGCAGTAGCTTATCTCTTATAAATATTTTCAATTATTAATATTTTTTACTTAGAAGTAGTCCTCACTCCAGGTAATGTAACTGACAAAGTACCTGCACACATGCAGCCCCTAGACTTTCACAGAAAGCCTAAGAGCAACCACTCCAGAAGAAAGAAATCCTACCTCACAGCAAAGTAGGGGAGGGGGCACAAGGCCAAGACAGCCTAAATCTGGGGGAAGGGTCATTTGGAGTAAGTACAATAAAAAGGGATTTCAAAAACTCTTCATAAAAAGGATCAAGGAAGTTAAAGCAAAAAATTGGTTAAAAAGATGTACAAAACTGTTGGAGACCAACAGAAAACTCTGCCAAAAGATAGCTTGCATTTAAATCAGAAATCAATGGCATCACACAATTCCGTTGTTAAAAAAAGGAAAATAAAAGTGTAAAACTGTGTAAAGAACAGCATTTATAAAGAGTTATCATTAGCTCCAGAGACCAGCGTAATTCCCGTGAAGTCCTGATGGAAGGGGGCCTCCTGCCACAAAGAGTTTCGTTCCAGACGAGTCGTAGCAGTGGGTGTAAACAGCGTTTGGGAAGAAATCTATGTCAGAAAAATAATTCCTCCAGGTGTCATCATGATTCTGTTAAAGGAAAGTTCAGACTGTTATTGTTGCCAAAATAACCTAAAACCTTGTTTCACAAAAGCAGAAGGTAGCTTCAAGAGCCTAAAAAGGGGTCTTTTCTGTTAGTAACTCCCTGAAGCTTCAGACAGAACAACTTGAAGAGACCAGAGTTGTCCTGAAGCTTTTTCTGAGGACATTTAGGGCCAAACATTGGAGCAGGGAAGACATCAAGTTTCATTACTTTCTGAAGTTACATCACAGTGATACATACTAAAGATAATGCGAAGAAATTAGAGGAAGCCATTAACTGCTTTCTGATAACATACAGGAACTTGAACTCCAATGCTTGCCATGGCATTACCTCAGGAAGCCAGTTTCTAAAACTGCATCCAATTAAATCTCTCTTGGAGCATCACACTAGAGGAGCATGGTTTTAGAGGGAGACATGGTATCTTGTGTTTGAGGTTCTGAAAACTAGAAGTTAGATTACATTCAAAAATATACCAAGGTTCTGCCCTAGTGAGGCCACCTTTGGAGTAGTGTGTCCAGTGCCAGGCTCCCTAGTTCAAGACACACAGTGACTAAGTGGAGAGAACCCAGTAAAGGGCCATGAGGATGCTGAGGGGGTTGAATTACCTCACTTACAAGGAGGGACTGAGAGGCCTGGGGCTGTTTAGCCTGAAGATGACAGAGGGGATTTTATCAATGCTAATAAATGTCTGAAGGGTGGGTGTTGAGAGGATGAGCCCAGACCCTTTTCAGTGGTGCCCAGCGACAGGACAAATGGCAATGGGCAAGGACTGGAACACAGGAAGTTCCATCTGTACCTAAGGACAAATTTCTTTACCATGAGAGTAATGGAGGCCTGGAACAGACAATGCATAGAGGCTGAGGAGTCTGCTCCTCTGGAGACTTTCCAAACCTGCTTGGACTTGTTCCTGTCACCTGCTCGGACTTGTTCCTGTCACCTGCTCTAGGTGAACCCGCTTTAGCAGAAGGATTGGACTAGATTATCTCTAGAGGTACTTTCTAACCCCTACACCATTCTGTGATTCTGCGTAAAGATATAAAATCTAGTCCGTTTACGAACCGGTGCATACAGACAGTAGTCAGTGTGCCTTACACTCAAGCAACCCACCTTCAACACCCTTTCAGAAAGCTTTTGTAGAAAGCAACGCTGCAGCACTGCTTGCTTTTCATGATTACAGTTATTGGTTGCATGATCACTGTTTTGCTGGGACAAATTTCATACAATAGCTCCCATCACTATAAACAGAACTGATTCTCAAGCCCTGTGGCACTCCCACGTAGAGCTTCCTGCAGCCTCAAGCTACTCACCAGCCAGCCTTTCCCAGTAGTCAACTTCAAAATATCAGTTTCTCGCAATTTCAGCTTCTGTCCGTAGCAGGCACGTGGGGGCTTCTCTTCCAGGAACCTCTGGGCTCTGATATCGTAGAACAACAAGGAACCTTGCCCCGTTCCCACTGTGATGATGTGCTCGTAGAAGCTCACGGATCGAACGCCTGTCGAACAGAGAGGGGACACATGATGCAGTAAGGTGCAAGATTTGGCTCTGCAGTGCTGCTTCTTGATGTCTAACATCTTCTTTAACAGGAGCTACATCCTAGTGTACTCCACAACACAAATGGCCCCACGTCTCAGGCAGAGCAGACAAATCTCACGGATGCTACTGAAACAGCAGCTTCAATTGCAGATACCACTTCCCTTCCCCTCCAAGGCCACCAGCTACACTGACAGTGCACGGCAAGAAGCTTCACTCTCAGTAGGCCCCAACTCTGCCACAGAAGCAAAGGTCATAAGCCATTCAGCATCAAGAGCAGTTTTGTTCTGTCTGCCACAGAACAGGTCTGGCAAACGAACGCAGAAAGCTTTAAGCCCTGCAATCAGTAAGAAAGTCCCCCTGATAAGAGGAGAAAGGCACAAGATGGGACCTCCTCTTATCTTTGCTCCAAAAGTGCTCTTAACAAGCAAACCAGTGAACACTTAGTTAACAGGAACAGGTGATGGAGTGTGGTAGCAGATGGCATACACTTTTCAATACAACTTATTAATAAAAGCTACAAAACGCACAATGACTGGGTCTTTCTCTAATAAAGAAAAGTTAACTGAAGGAATCTGTGATGCAGTCATTACTACTCAGAGGACGTTTAGAACATGCTTTCAAGAACATCACTTCAAATTGGCTCCTAGGGGGCTCAAGTACCTCAGATTAATCATACCCACCAAACTAAAAGCACAGCCTGTGTCTAGAACCAATCACAGCAACTCTCAAACATAGCCAGAACTGTAAACCACTTGTAGACTTGGATTATTTGGGTCAGCAAAGCCAAGTCTCATTCCTGAGAGGCAGAGAGGCTCAACAAGTCCCAGAAGGAAATGAAGATGCAGTAGCGTGTCCTATGCAAGGAGCAGACACATAGTCCATGCTATGCAGGCTCTGTCCACCACACTAACTTTTCTGCCTTCGGGATATAAAGTCAAGAGCATGCAACATTGTTCTGAATGCCAGTCAAGCAGAAAGCACTTGCTCTTGCAGATCAGGAAAACGAGAGTCCAGGGCCTGCACTTCCCAGTATACCTCCTAAGAAACGTAACACTGACAGGATGCACTGAAAAGCACTAGGTACCTTCTCACGTAGAGCACACAGGGTTACACTGAGTGAAAACCAGGCCCCATTCCAGTCTTACCAAGCAACCAGTTCTCTCTGACCCCCTTCTGCATACAACACTAGTGATCTGAAGTTCATTGGACTTAGGTGATCAGCAGGTGCATTTGAATCTGACAGCACATTCAGGTAACACTTCAAAGTGGTTAAAAGCAAGCCCAGATTTTAGTCTGCAAATCAACAGAGAACCTGCTTTCTAGAGATGCTGCACTGCTCCAAGTCCCAGTGAGATCAACAAAGTTGAAACTCTTGGTATCTTGGGAAATTAATATTACTTCAGTACCTGCACCACCATGCCAAAAAAGGAAAAAGATTTACCTACCATGCAGAACAAAAACCAGCACTGAACAAAGGCTTTCTCCAGACACAAGCTGGAAGTGCCCCAGAGATACCACCTGCACATAAGGCACCTGCCCAGCAGGACAATCACATACTCAAGGGAGAAGCTTCCAGCCACCAGTGGGCACCACACTCCAGTGATAATTCTTCCCTATGACACTGAGGGGAAACAGTGTCAGGATTTCCACAGAGCTCTCACTGACAGCAGGTCAGGACAAGGGCTCTTGCTGGTAAGATGTTGAGGGAACAGGAGCTGGTGAAGCACCCTCTCATACTATAGAAACTCCTCCCGTGTCTGAAAGAAGCAGGCGCTGACATTTATCTAGACAGTGTTGTCATATGAAAGGGTTAACAGCCACACAAGCTTCCAGGTGGACCTGTGTAGGTGACTGCAGCTAGAGTGAGGGGGGACCATTAGACATTGGCTCCAAACTAAGGGTGAAGGGAAGAGAATGGTAAACTTCTGCTTTTGTAATTAAAGCTAAGAGTGAGGAATGCCTAATCAAATAATTTACTTTACTGCAGTTTCCTCTCTGTTGTAAACTGTATAAAACCCTACAGCTCCTCTGAAGGGGTGCGCTAGCTTTGCAGTCTATCACCTTGCACCCTTTTCTGGCCAGAACTGGAATAAAAAAAAAGTGTCTTGATTCTATGTGTCAACCAGTTTTTGCACACTGTGTAAAGAATCCAGATGTGGGACAACAGCAGCACTATTCAAACCCCAGTAACCGCAGAAGTAAAACTTTCCTAATCCTTGCCTACATGCTTTCTCTTCTGCTGAGTTGCCCAGTGAAGGGACAGATGTCAAGAGCTGAGTTAAGTAAGGAGAGCAGTTCATTAGTCTGGGATTAGTAGGGTTTAAAGGGGGCATCACAGCACAATGCCTTCTCAGGCCTGAAAATAAAGGCTATGGGAAGCCTTAAGGGACCATGCACCCTGCAAGCCCTCAGGCTTTGCCCTGGTGTAAGGTTCAGCTGCATGTATTGCATCCACATCAGAAAAGTAAAACGGCACTCAAAAATCTGCAAGTGTTCTTAAAGAGTGAATTTTGGTAAATGTAAAGCAAATAAACGCACATCCAAAATTAAGAGTCTCACTCATGGCTTTAAAATTACAAAGCAAGCATTCACAGAGAACACAGACTCCCAGTATGATAGCACAGAACAGACAACATGATATTTTTACATTCCCAGAGAAAAATCCAATAGACAGTATTAACATTGGTATGAAGATTGGCTTTGCTTTGAGATGAAGTGAAACAGAGTAAGACACATTAAAAAATAAGTAAAATACACTGAACTTTTAAACGTGCGCATTTGGATGGTGCATTTAGTTGATCATAAAAGCACTAATGTTGCCTGTCATTAGATTTCAGAGTTGCTTTCATGTTTGGTGTGTTGGTTGCTCAAGGAATACTGTCATAAAAGCAAATCCTACATATACTACTAGTGATTTGGCCTATCCCATGAAAACCCTTCTTGTTTATGAAAAGCTTATTTTACTGTGGTCTTAATAGCTCCTTCTGCAAGCCAACTGTTTGAAGCACACTTTGGTGAGTTTCTTACCACTGCCTCGCTCTCTGGAACAGACGGATTTCACGTTGTGAGAAGGCTGCCTGGGATCCAGAAAGGAGACGTGTGCCTGCGATCCTACTGCATACACTGACCACTCCTGACCATAAGCCAAACACCCGTGCCCCCTGCAGTATGGCAACTTCGTGGAAAGTAACTGGAGGCAGAAGGAAAAAAAAAAAAAAAAAAAAAATCAGGCCATTATGATAAAAGAGCAAGATGTTAATAGAACAATTTTGTAAGCTATGTTCAAGGAAGCTGCAGTGAAAAGAACAAAATGGAGCCAACAGTTAAGCTCACCACAAAAAAATTGGCAGCAATCTGACCCAGAGATAAAAAGCCTGAAGGAGATGCGATGCCTTATCTGAACCAAACTGAGACTTACAAAGGCTGAAGCCAAGCATTACGCAAAGAACAATGGGTATTTCAGCAAATTGTTTTACACTTTTCTAAGCTGACTTTGCCTCTTCAGCAAGTGCACAAAGACATCAGCTCTCAGCTGAAAAAGCTTACTGCATACACTAGCACAGATACGTCTGGGTTTCATCTGCAGATATATATGAAGAAGTAACTTCCTTTATGAACTTTGCTCATCAAGTATCCATCATACTCTACACAGCAGTTCACTGCAGCTAACCCAGAACTGGCAGCACACTAAGAACACCTCCCACTTACGAAATAAAGGGGGCACGGAGTTTTTCTCCACAAGTTCTAACTTTTAGGACATTTCATTTTACATAAAAGCTTTTAAGTGTTTTACAAACACTGCTGCTCTTTCTCCAAGCACCTAAAGGAGATGAAGAGTAGCGAGCAGCACTAACTGCTAGGCAGTGTTTGAAACCTAACACCAACAAAGAGAAAAGCACCTTTGATAGCGTGTGCTCCGCTTTCCAAAGATGAAAATAGCCATCTAAGGACACAGCTCCCAGCTCCTATTTAAAAAAAACAAAAGAGTTACTCTCAGTATTATAGATGTCCTTAAAAACTCACACTCTCAACCAGGCAGGCTGCATACTCTGGATTGAACTCATCCATAATCCTGTACATGCTTATCAAGATAAATTTTCATTTTATAGTCATCTTCACAGAAAACAATATAGTACAAAGGTGTCAGGTAGAATAAGAATTAGTAAGACAGTAAATAACCAAATGTAACTTTCAAAAGTATAGATCTTGCTAGACAAATAATGAATTATTAGACAGTACAAGCTGGAATTGACAATTCTCTTCAGCAGCTCTTACACCAATTCTGACCCTGAAGCAAAGATTTCTTTCCAGGCACTACTCTAACTGAAAAAGCTCTATTAAGTCTCCATCACAAAGCAGTAATTAACAGTTACAGTGAGAAATAAAGCCCACAGGAGCACAGTGCTTCTGAGAGCACACCCACCTTTGCTTCAGACCTTCTCTGCTCTTTGAGGGTGGAAAGAAAAGTACTGGAGGATGAATTGCTACTCCCACTAGTAACAACAAGAGATTAGCACAAGGGAGGTTAATATTCACTGTTTGTCAAATTCCAACAAAATAACACTGAAGTCAGTCACCCCACTTGCTGAGCAATCCAGTAATGAGTCAGCCATCAAAACAGGAACTGCCTGAATGCTAGCTGGTCTTCACAAAACAGGAAGAAGAGCAGCAAGAGCACTCAGGAGTGGGATTCAAACTGGAAGAGGTGCTCTGGTGCTTTATCTGCTTCTTGTAAACATCCCCTGTCTCCCTCACTTAGGATGCAGGTCTAAAAATCAAACTCCCAGGACACTGTTCCTTCTGAAAACTTTTCCTACTGGACTTCCCTTGGGGCAGAAGCAGACACAGCAGATGAAAACTTCCATCTCACATGACAAGGATGCAAAAGGACCAGGAAAAAAAAAAAAAATCAAGTTTTTCTTTTTTCTAATACAAACTGACAGTTTTAGGACTTCTCAATTCTCTTGTTTAACTTACTGACCTTGTTCTTACTGTTGAAAGCCAACGCTCGGACTTTGCAGTTGTCAGGATTGGTGTCCTCCTTGGGGATATCCTTCAGAGCCCTGTGTGTTATGTGGGCATAGACAGGAACTTGAGAGAGATTATGCCTGGCATCGCTTTTGGACAGTACGTCCTCTGTGACTTCCCAGAGACCCATCGAACCATCCCGTGACCCTGAATAAACAGTCCACAAACAAACAGTTAATACCACACATACACAACTCCACTTTTTAAAAAAGAAATAAACAATAGGGTCTGAAAGAAAGAAAGAATACTAACTAAAGACATTGTTGGGACCTATATACTAATAATTATTTTTTTAAAAATGCTATTCTACTGCGCTGTGAAGTTCCTAACATTGTGAACTCATTCTCAACCGGTTTGTCTACATGGTTCCAAAGCAGCCAGACCATCTCATCTGTTTTCAAACTGATTAGGATGGATCAAAAAACACAATACAACCACAAGCATTAGATATTGACACATAGAATAAACTCTGAGGTGACTCAATAGCCTAACTCACCAAGGCTGAGACTGACAGTCTGTTAAGCCAACACCGAAACCTCCACAAAAACTCAGTTTGGTTTAGACCAGTTTGGGTTCAGGCCAGTTTGGGTTAATTTGATTTCTACCAGTATGCTTCTGTATATATGTACATATATTTGTGAACTGAACAGAACAGATATTTTAAACCACAATTTGTACCAGTTTGGATTAAACCCTAAAACCTGTGCAATTTCACCTTTAAAGAATGTAGGATACGAACTGAGTTTAAGCAACCAAGAACTCATTTTATTTTTCTACTGGAAGACTTTATTCCAAGATGCTCATCACTAAGAATAACAATACTGGATGAAGCAAACTGAATGTCTTCAGCTCACAGATCAATACAGGCTTAATCCCAGGCCCCATAGCCATCCCTTCTGGTGTTTAGTCAACTCGCTTCCCTACGCAATGTGAAAAAAAACATCCCTCCTTCCCTTGCAGTGAACATAATCATACCAGAAAAGATTAAATATCTACATCAGTTTATTAAATTCATAGGCTTTGGTACATCATAGCAAATCAGCTGCAGACAGCAAAGCAAAGCATCCTGTTGTAATAGGAGCAGTCAGGCACAGCAGAGATGTTTTCACCCCTTCGTACAGGGATTCAGCCATTTGCCACTATCACCTACGACAGCCAAATAGAAGTAGCTTCCTGATGTCACTTGAGCAGCAGCAGACACAGCATCCTGCCACTCAATTTACATGCTGATGGTTTTTAATGGCACCTAATCTTTTTATGGAGTACACACTCAGCAGCAGAATTCCTAAACACCTTGACATACTTTAAGAGGAAGCTATCCCTTCTAATAGCCCTAGCAGGGGAAAAGTCAAAAGTATGTTGTTCAGCTGGTTGGCCCTGAAGCCAAGACAACATCATTTGTTGGCTCATGCCATCCTGGGAGTTATTCATCCCATCCAAAGCTTTTGACATGGAAATCTTCTTGTCCAGCCAGCACAACTGGGTAGACTGATGCATTCTCCCTCATCTACGGCTGCTTAGTGAAGAGTTTAATTTTATGCTTCTGGACTACGGAAATACACTCCTGCAGGTTTTAGAAGCAGAGCCCTGCCTTGTTCTTGTTGAAGTTACTGCAAGCTAAAGGAATAGTCAAGCCCCTGGCTCAATTTGTACTCTCTCAGTTTCAACAGCAATGAGAAAGTATGCTGCCAAACCTCTACCCTCAGGCTCTGCAATTGGTGTGATCTGCTGCGGGACCAAATGCCCTTTTTTATTCCTGAGGCATTTAACTTGCCTCAAGAAACTCACAAAAAATTCCATTTAGTTTCTTAATTCAGGTAAAGGTATTTGATATATGTTCAATATTTGGAGTTCAAATATTTCTGCTCCACACTTTCAGATACAGATGCAATCAAGAGCTTTAAGATTAAAGATTAACACAACCTCAGAAGTTAGTTGCCTTTATTTTCTCCTGATTAGGATCATCAGCAATGTTCTGAAGAACTCAGTCTAGCAATCAAACTTGCTAATTGCTTTCAACAAGTTTTCCCTGGCATCTCAGGTCTGGAGATGAGAACCTACATCCTGCTGTAAGCATCGTACAACAGAGAACAGGACAGCCTTCTGCTCACACCTCCACCCCTGAGTACACAGAAAACATTGAGAGCAGCACAGCTCAATCTCACATGCTGTGCCTCTATCCCATTGGGTCCTTACCTTTCCCTTGGATATCTGTAATCACCTCTGCTGTTCTCTTCAACCTTACTAGCTGACAACAGTTTTTTTAGTCCAGATATTTTGGTTAGGGACTGGCGAGTATCAACTTTTATATTCAATTCAAAATAAAATTCCAGGACTAGCTTTCTGGGTTGTTTGTTTTTGTTTGTTTGTTGTTTTAAATAAAATTTTATGGAACTAACAATTCAAGTATTTGATTTTTGAGACTGTTCCAATTTCCTGTCACCTGCAGTTTGACACCTCCTTGTACAGAATACTGCACCCTGTCAGCACGGAAAGACATTAAACTACCAAATTAATGCAAGAGCATGTTAATATTTATGCCTTTACCCAAGTAATACGTTATAAAACTACACCAATTATACAACTGGTTACTAATAAGTCAATAACTGACCTCTTCCATTACAGCCTTCTATGTTAACTGTGATATTATATGTGCATATAGATAGATATACACACTCACATTAACAAAAGACCACACTGATAGCTTGACAAAACCTGAGATTTTTATGAGACTTTCATAGGATTTCAGGAAACTGATATTGCCCTGCTGTATTCTGAAGTTATTAATAACAAACACCCTTCTTAACATTACTCTTCTTGTGTGAATCCTTCCCTGTAATTCACTGTGTTTAAAGATCCTCTCGTGGTGATGCCTACTGGAAATACAGTAATATTCCCTCTGATACCAGAAAAATCAAATCTACACCAGGGCTCTCAAAATAAAACAAAGCGAAGCACTGTACTAGCACCAATAAGGGTTTAAATAGCTGTCCAGGTTTGGGGTAAATAGAGCTGGTTCTGCTTAATGATTTTACTTTTTAGCTAAAGCTCTTCTAATTAACTGCTCTGTCCAAAGTTAGTGTTTTCATAAACTGTCTGGCTTCAGCAGTGATAAGACTTCATGTTTGGAGTTACTGCCAGGGACTGGTATGCAGAACAAGGCCACTGCTGAGCTTGGATCCCACACGGAGTGGGGCAGAGAGCACCCTGCACCCGCAGGGAGGAGTGGGCAGGAGAACCGACCCCAAGATTCACCAGTGGGGTGTTCCATCACATGGCCCTCGTAGCCAGTGAAGCTGAAGGATCAGGAGGGACAAGCCCTTCCTTCCGGGCTCTCTCTGCTGCCTGCTGCTGCTGGGCTGCTGGCTGCTCCTGCTGCAGTGGCTGCATCCGAGGAGGACTTCCTCCACCCTGCCTTTGGTCCTGAGCCCTGTGCTCCTGAGCCCTGTGCTCCTGAACTGAGTTCCAGAATCCAGCTCCTGTACCCAGACATGTCTGTAACCAAGTCCAGCCTGGGACCCTCTCCCCGGGGGCTGCTCCCCAGCCGGGGGTGATGGTGACGTGTTGCCATCTGGGGGGAGCTGGGTTCAGGACTCACTTTGTGTATATTTGCACATAGTCTGTTTTACTATCATTATTACTATTATTAT
>NW_008614366.1:0-20587 GCF_000691845.1 Merops nubicus | reverse complement strand
CCTCAAACCACAACATCTAGTTTTGTATTTATCATCAGAAAGCCAAGGTAAGAATACGTAATACAAAGTTCTTGTCATGTCCTGTCATGCTTGAAAACTTGTTAAAACATTGTAGAGTCATCAAAATCATAAAACAGCTAATAAAGGAGTCATTAAATCTTTCTTAAGTCTTTCACTTAAATTTAGAAATAAGAAGAAAAAAAAACTTGTATTTTAAACTGAGAAATCACTGATTTTTTTTTTTTTAACTAAAAGAAAATAATGATTTTAAAGTTTATTTTCTTTCTGCTTTTAATTACTGAATGAAATAAATTAATTTAAGTTAATACACTGGCTCTTAAAATTAAAAAAAAAAAAAAATTCAATTAGTTCTTAATCCTTAAAGTTTCTAGACATCTCTGATTCATAGAAGACTTGAAGAATTTCTGGTAAAAAGTTTTTCTTTCATATTGAATTCTGCTTCTTTAATGATACGGCTTTTTTTCTTTCTTTTTTTCTTTTCTTTTTTTTTTTTTTTTTTTTTTTAATGATTAGAAATCAATGACCATTTAGGGATTTGAGACTAATTCCTCAGGATCACATTTATATTTTTCTTCACTTTCCAACCCAAATTAGACAATTTTGATTAATTTGGTAATAATTAATTATAAGTCAGGCACCTGTGGAGGAATAACCCCATACACCAGTACAATCTGGAGGTCAAATGGCTGGGAAGGAGCTCTGCAGAGAAAGACCTGGGAATCCTAGATGGGAACAAGCTGAACATATACCAGCAATGTACCCTCATGGCACAGAAGTCCATCAGCCTCCTGGGCTGCACTAGGCCTGTTTCAGAGGTGATCTTTCATTCTGCTTAGCACTGTTGAGACCACACTTGTGTTGTGGTTTGAGGCTTGGAATGGGGTCGTGACCTTCCAGCAACTGGGAGGACCCCGGGTGGGGGTGAAACCATTGTCTTCCCTCCCCTTCCCACACACACTCTGATAAGAGGCAGGGAGTGGTTTCTTATTTCACTCCTGCCTTGGAGCTCGGAGAGGCAAGTTCTCCTTTCACTCCGTGGGACCCTGGAACCATTTCTGAGGGTTTTGTATATTTTATCTTTTGTATTATTTCCCTAATCTTTGTATATAATATTTTCCTTACCTCCCTTTTTCGTTTTCTGTTCCTTGTTGAACAATATACTTCAATTTTTTTTAAAAGTGTCTCTCTCTCTCTCAAGGTGGGGGGGAGAGGCAAGTACATAGTTCTGTTCCGTGTGGGTCCTGCCCTGAACCCCTTTTTACACAGAACCAGGACAACTTGGAATACCATGCCCAGGTCTGAGCTTCCCAGTCCAAGAGACATGGACATACTGCAGAGAGTCCAGAACTGGGCTGCAGAGACAATTCAGGCACTGCAGCATCTGACATACAGAAAGAGTCTCAGAGAGATGGGACTCTCAGCTGAAGAGTTAGCTCCAGGAGCTCATCCCAGAGGAAAGAAGGCTGAGGGAGATCTAATCAATGTGTATAAATGCTAGATGGGAGGGAATTACTTTTCTTAGTGGTTACCACTGACAGGACATGAGACAGTGAGCACAAACTAAAACACATGAAATTCCATCTAAACGTAAAACACTTTTATAATCTGTTGAGCTGGTTCATCACTGAGTTGTGGTCTTGGCAGTTGGACTCTCCCCTTGGACACGCTGCCCAAGGATACTTCCATGGCACGCGTCTCCACCACCCTGTGAGTGAGTGGTTTCTTGGGCACTCTTGTGTGGGAGGTTTCCTCTTTTTATGAGAGTGTATGCCCATTTGGGTTCGTCTTTCCTTAAATTAGTTGTGTAGTAGGTATATTCCTAACAGAGGTCTGAACTTGTTTTTGTCAGAAGCGCGAGGTAACTTTGGCTGCAATAAACCCCCATTTTGTGATAGCAGCTGCTGTCCTGTTTCATGGGTGCCTCCATGACACTTCATCACCGAAGTAGGACTCTGTGTTTGTTGAAGAACTAAAAGGCAGTAAGGACCTGTCCTTTCTATATTTAAAGCTAACAAGAATTTATTTGGCTGTTAACATTTTTGACTTAGTTTAATTACAGCAATTAAGAGATTACCTGCACTGAAGCACTTATGTGCAGCTGATCTAGCCTAGAGGTGAGTATCAAAGGGAGAGGAAAAAGGAAATAGTTCATTTATTCTTGGTTCATGTTGACAGCAGACTTTGAGGCATATTTCTCACCTTTCCACTGTTTTTAATGCAGGTCTGTAAGTGACTGAGCTCTTTGGAGTAGAAAAAGAAATTAAAGGTCTTATGGAACTTTCAGTCTGTTTACCATTTTTCTTCTAATGCTAGGGAGGAACATAACCCATGAATTTCCTGCATCATTCCTTGAATTCTGTTCAGTGCTACCACATTTGAACATCCTGGAAAGATGGAAGTCCTACAAGTGGAAAGGGTGATGGTATTATCACAGAAATATTGCTTCAAGTACATAAACACACATATCTTTGAACATGTGTAGATACATAAATGTGATTTTTTTTTTCTTTATTTAATGACTGAAGTCATTTAATGACTTCTGGATAAGAGAAAAGATCACCAATTCTTTCAAAGCAGCTTAAAATTTCAGGGTTGTCCTGCATCAAAATTCTGCTCTAATTTGTCACAAATTGCCCTTATTGTATTGTCCATTTACACTATCTCTTGTAACATCTATTTTATATGTTTCTAATTATCTGAATGGACTAAATATTTATAAAAACACTCAAGAGAGGTTTTTATTTGTTTGTGTGTTTTTCCACAGAGGTCAGCTTCTGAGCTAAATTCTGGTAGACAAATTGCCCTCTTTGAAGTGATTCACCTTCACTACCTAACACAGACCTTCCAGAATGAAGGAAGCTATGGCCAAGGTTTTAACTTGTTTTTGCAACTTCTTCCATTTCACCTTGTTTATCAAAACTTTCATTTTAAACCTGTTCTGTCAACTTTATTTTTTATCTTTTATTTTAGTGTATTTTTTGACTTTTTTTTTTTTTTTCCCAGAGTTAAGTGTCATCCCTGGGTTAATCTACAAGTAACTAACAAACCCCTTTAATCCCAAAAGTCATATCACTGATGAAAAATGTTGTGTGCATGTCTCTAATCATTAATCTCTGAATTCAATAGACTGTGGTCATTATATAGAGAAAGGTGCTGTATAGCCTGTGAATGGATGTAAAAGTAATATACATGAACACATGAAGTATGCCTATTTGAGGCACATACAATATGAAGCTGGGTTTTTTAATCTTCAGATAGCACTGTGTGCTCCAAATGGGAAAATGTGTTGGACCAAAAGATTGAGATGATGAAGAGACAACTCTACTGGAGTTAAAAAGGAGGGGTAGAGTAGGAGGCATATATGCTGCATAACTCAACATAGGCATTTTTGAAATTTCATCTTGTGTTACTGACTAGATTCAACAACAAAAACTGTGTTCTTTCTATCACCTTAGAGAAAAATATAGTTTATATTAACTTGTGTAGTCTTTTGGGTAAATAAGTCCTACTCATAGATCACTATAGTATTTGAATACAAACAGCTATTTAGCTGATGTAAAGAAATTAAAACATAGCTATTCAGACTTTTGAAATAGGGAAAAAAATGGATGTTGCTTTAAGCATAAGGTCATCCATCTGTCTTAGAGTGCTCTCTAATGCATTTCTTACTTGAATCTACAGCTTTGGCATTATGCTACTAGCTCATCAACCAATCCTGAATTGCAGTTCAGAGGGAGCTATCAGCTCTCACAGTGATTGTAGGGGTATGCCTATGCTGTAGTTTATACTGAAACATTCAGTGAATCATATATACTGTACATATGTAAACATGAATTTGCAGGGCAAATGAGCTGCAGGGTCTTGCATGCTTTAAAAACTATTGACAAACAAGCTTGTTTGAAGAAGCAGGTTTTCACTTTCTCAGGCTCCAAGATCAAAGCCATAACCATGGCAAGAATCATACTCTGAGAATATTTGCTTTGAGAGTTTGACTCTCACCTGTTATATTGAATGAGTTCTGTGAAAATTTCTGCAGGACTGATGGATATTGCATTTCTGCAGGGTGGAGAATTTTCTTCTTGTCTTCTGGACAAAAACAGGTTTCAGCACCTCTGTTTGTCTAATGGCTAGAGGAATGTACTAATGGAAGGAACAGGTCACTGATGTTTTGGGACTCTTGGACAAATAATACAACACTTTACAAGGATAATTTGTTCTTGCAAGTCAAGTCTTTCACATTCATCTAAGGAAGTCACACATTTATAGTCAAATGTCTGATACATGTCAGTGCACTTTTAGTTCTTCCTGTAATGCAATAAGAAACAACACCATTGGTCACAGTATTTAAAGGGAAAACACAATACAAACAATACTCTATAATAAGAATTATGAAAGTATGAGGAAAAACTGTGTAATGTCACAGACTGTAAAAAAATACAATAGAAAAATGTATTCAGCTATATATAACTGGATGATTCCTATATAACAAGTTTGAGGGTTTTATGAAATCTAATTACTCTTAAGATCATCATTCTTTTAAAAATTTCTTACAGAAACACGGAACCACAAAATCACAGAAAAGTGCAAAATCACTGAGGTTGGAAGGGATATCTGGAGTTAGTGTAGTCCAGCCTGCTCCTGCACAAAGAAGGGTCAGCTACAGTGGGGTTTCCAGGACCCCATCCAGTCAGGTTTTCTTTGTAGTCCTTATGAGTGGCCTTCCCCAGCTTCCAATGTCCATGAACTCTCCTTTTGTTCCTGAGTTCCAGCCAAAGCTTTCTGTTCAGCCAGCTTCTTCTCTGCCAGCTCGTCTTTCAGGATATGAGGTTGGCCTGCTCCTGTGCCTTTAAGACTTCCTCCTTGAAGTGTGTCCAGCCTTTCTCGGACTCCTTTGCCCTTCCTGACTGCCTCCCAAGGGACTCAGTCAATCAGTCTCCTGAACAGGCCAAAATCTGTCCTCCAGTAGTCCAAGGAGGCAGGACTGCTGGCCCCACTCCTTACTTCTCCAAGAATCAAAAACTATTATTTTTTGATCACTATGTCCAAGACAGCCTCTAACTGTTACACTTCCCAAAAGTCCTTCTCTGTTCACAAGCAGCAGGTTCAGGACTGTGTCTTCCCTAGCTGGCTCGCTCACCGATCTCTGTCAGGAAGTTATCTTCCACACAGTCCAGGAACCTCCAGGACTGTTCCCTCTCTGCTGTATTGTATTTCCAGCAGACATCGGGGAAGTTGAAGTTCCCCACGAAAACAATGGGTAGTGATTGTGAAAACTCTCTCTTCTGCTCATAGAGTATTTCATCTGCCTTTTTTTCCTGGCTGGGTGGTTTATAACAGACTGTGATATCTGCCTTGTTGGCCTTCCCCCTGATTCTTACCAATAAAGACTCAACACTATCGTCACCATCACATCACTAAGCTGTAGACATTCATAACTCTCACTAACATAGGGGGACATGCCACCATCTCTTCTTCATTGCCTATCCTTTCTGTAAAGTTGGTAGCCATCAATTGCAGCATTCCAGTCATGCAAGTTGTACCACCATGTTTCCATGATGGCAACTATCATAATTTTATTGCTGCATAATGGTCTCCAGCTCTTTCTGTTTGTTGTCCATGCTGCGTACATTGGTATAGATGCAATTCAGCAGGGCTAATGGTCCTGCCACCTTTCTGGGGGGACATGCCCTAATTTCTACCTGGCCATTCTCAGTTGCTTCCATGGTTACTAATCCACCAATAACACTTGTGTCTTTTCTGCCTTATGGATCACCATCCTTTATCTCCACTGAGACGGCCAACTAAAAGACCTTACTAGCATACTGTGCCACAAGTACTGGCATACCATGTCCAGGCTCCTGTCTAAGATGCCCTAATTCATCCCCAATCATGTCCTGCCAGTGGGAACCACTGAGAAGAGTCTGGCTCCATTTTCTTCATTCACTCTCATCTAGTGTTTATACACATTGATTAGACCTCCCTCAGCCTTCTTTCCTCTGGATGAGCTCCTGGAGCTAACTCTTCAGCTGAGAGTCCCAGCTCTCTGAGACTCTGTATGTCAGATGCTGCAGTGCCTGAATTGTCTCTGCAACCCAGCTCTGGACTCTCTGCAGTATGTCCATGTCTCTTGGACTGGGAAGCCCAGACCTGGGCATAGTACTACAGCTGTGGCCTCATCAGTGCTGAGCACAGACAAAAGATCACCTACTTTGACTTACTGGCAACACTTCTCCTAATGTAGCCCAGGAGGCTGATGGACTTCTGTGACATGTGGTATAAAAAATTCGTATTAATGTAGTTCAAGAAATTAGTGTGTCATTTCCTGTTTCAATAGTTGTGAGGTACAGGGACATGGGTATACTTTTTTTCTCTTTTTCATATCTTTCCCAGTGTTGGATAATCAATTACATATTTGAGTTCATTAAGATCTCATGGGAAATATATTTTTCTTTGCAACAGATTTTATTGTGGTTTTTTTTTCTTTTTTTTTCCTCTAATCTAGGATTTCTATGTAAAAGGATTTAAGTTCCATTTAGAGAGATTATGTTGGTGATTATAGAATTAACTTTTTATTATATTAGATTTATTAGATTATTTATTAGATTATTAGATTATTATTAGGTTAGATTTATTAGATTTATTAGATTATAGAATTAGAATTAGACTATGGTTTCCATCAGAGTAGATATTGTATATATACAAGGGAGTCAAACCAAATAAATTATTAATTTGATCTTGTGAGAAAGTCATTATTTCTTTATCTATAGAAGTCTGTTTACAACTATTTGAATAAATTTCTAAATATTCCCTTGGGCTTAAATCAATGTCAGATCTCACTTTGCTACTTACATTCAAAATAACAAATCCACTTCCAAACTGTGTAGGAATAAGTGATACATTTCAGACTACAAATTCTTCTGAAAATTGATAGTATTAGAGAAACGTATCAACAGATGCCTTTTAATTGATTCAAGTAAATCAAAAGCTTACTTCCAGCTCCTGTATTATTCTCAGCTGTAGACGTCCTTCACAGAGTCATAGCTTCCATCACCCTTTTGCACTCTGAGTGCAAAGAACAAATCAAGACTTGCAGAAAGATATCAAGTCAAACCTTTCTGTTGATCTTTAATTGGTGTAAGAGGTCTTCTGAAGCCAAGCAGCACCGTGTGCATCTAGCAAAAGTTAAGGAATATAAGCTGGTCATTCTTTAGTTCTAGTACATCATCTCTTAATAGGATGCATCAGACAAAATTTCAGTACATAAGCAAAACTGTCCGTGACACCATAGCCAAGCATTAGCCTTCCAGTAAAATATTTTCTGATATAAACCAATTTGCTAACTTATTTGCAAAAAACTTACTCTAGTCATCCTATTAGAGTATTTTCACTGACTGAAAATCAGTAAGTTTAAGCTACCTAGTGTAGGGTACGTGCTGGCCAAAAATGGTCTATGAGTATTCTCTTTGAGTACTGGTTTGACTACTACAATGAGAGCCACCAAATAAAAGATTGAATGAAGAAAAATAGAAAAAAAAAAAAAAAGAGAGGTTGGAAATACTACATGAAATGTTTGGAATTTCTGAGGTAAGGCTTAGAATGTTTCCTAATCAGCTGCTGGCAATAATCTGGTTCAACACTTAAGCTACTGAAACAACAGTAATGAATAAGTAAAAAATATTATGGTGTATTCAGAACTGGATATCTACTTCAGCTTTGCATTCTTGTCCATTTATTTCTTGTCACAGAGGAACCGCAACATTGTTAAAGCAGTAATGTTGAAAATAAGTTATAATCATAGAACATTTAAGCTTTTTACTTGGAAAATATACCTGAAACATCACAATTTTAGTAAAAGTCTTGGTGAAAAAATAAAAGTACTTTGGCTTCTTCCTATCCTCAGCTGGTTAAAATATAACTAGCTCCATTTAAGTCTGCGAAGATACCTGATTTGCACCCAGTAAACTCTTTATAGTCTTTGAAATACCTTGCACTCTAGTACAATTGTACTAGTAAATTGTATGATTCAATACTGGTGTATATCTACCTTTCTGAGAAGTCTGAAGCTTAGTAATAATAACATAATGCTATTATACTATATGAAACAAGAAGAAGAAATGATATAAAGCAAAAGCAAGAATCTCTGGGGCACCATGTGGATGTATTTTAAAATATGAAAAGTGGATGTATTTTAAGGTACTAAAATATTAAATATTAAAAAAAAAAAAAAAAACAAAAAACAACAACACAACAAAACAAACAAACAAAAAACAACGCCACACTGCAATGCTTAATAGAGAAACTCTTGAAGAGCAATGCACATTTTGGCTAGAAATAGAGTAGTTTTACTGTAACTTAAGCCATCAACAAAATTATAGAACAATTCACATATTCACTTTTGTCATGGGTTCTATTTTACACTGCTATTTTAAAGAAACAAAGGCTTTTTCAGGAGCTCATCCTAAAGAAAAAGGAAGGAAAGTTGCAACTGTTAAAACATGAGTCCCCTGGACTCTTCACAGCTCCATACGTCACTCATGAACTAAATAAAGAAACCACACCTGCTCACATACACCTTTTTCTGCATCCTTTCTGAAACCATGACAAGCTGCTCCCTCTTCTTAATTTTTTTCAGGGGCTTCACAGAACATGCAGACTGTCTTCCTTAGCAGACTGTCATCCGGTGGTGCAGAAGGCTGGCAACATGCAGACTGCTTCATAAAAAAAGACAAGAAACTAGGAACCTGTTCAGTGCAGTTAATAGCTTAAAGGTACAGTCAAAAGAAACTTGCTATAAGGGTGTTAAGGAAGAAACAAGCTATTGCCTACCCTCTAAATATTACCCTTCCTCTTCAGGACTCCACAGTAAAGAGAGTATTATACTCATCTTCCTTTTACATTCCTCTTAATTTACTATGAAGATACAAATGTGGTTAAACAAAATGTTTTGGTTTGATTTTTATTGAAGTAGGAGTTGATCATATGTCACAGTTTTGGTTTTGTAATACTTAATTATCACAGTGTTTTGTCCTTCTTTGTAGATGTTGACAACACCAGCAATGTGATATATTTCTAGAAAACTAAATCCAGGCAGAGGCTGTGGAAAGGGAAGAATTTCAGACAGAATTAAAGGGACCATTATGCCAAATAAAGTTCAAGGAAAAGGCCAAGGAACAGAATAAGAAAATCTGACAACAATAGAGATAAAGGAAGAAAAAAAACCAAACCAAACCAAACCGCACAACAGTTAACCATTTTCAGTGAAATAGGTGTGAGAAGTATCAAGAAGCTTAGTTGCATGTCATTCACTGACACTTTGCTGAGTTTTCTTCTATTACACAGGTAGGCCAAACAGGAAGTGTGTATGTATAGTCCATAATGCTTCTGTATTGATCATTTGGTGTTTAATATGCTCATTTCTAAAATCCAAATACAACCCCATTTAAAATTAAAAAATAATTTTAAAAAATATACCAAAGAATACAAGACTCAACATGATTAAAATATATTTGATTGAACTTCATAAGACTGAGCTGCCAGCTGTCCAGTTGAAAGGCAGCAACTTTCAGACTCCTGGAAATTGTAGAATAATGCAAAAAAGCTTTCATTTCTTATGTATTTATGGTAGTTTTGTCTTGTATTAAAAACACACACATAGAATAACGCATCACAGGACAGGAAAGCCAATATTTCTTTGAAAACTTTAACAGAAAGGTTGACAGGTCAGCCACCAGCCAGGAGAGAAAGAACTGTTTCTGATTAGGAGTAATATTCAATTTAGTTTAAAAAGAGGATAATCTGGATAAGTTAAAGCAATCCAAATAAACAGAGCGATGCAAAACAAATCATGCTAAAGTTAAAATATTTTTAAAATAATGATTTTTGCTGGCCATAGAGAATACTTTTAACACCTGACTCAAATGTAATGAACTAAATGCAAGCACTGCTACATCAGTCTATTGATATAATCCTGCTACACTAATAAACTTTCAGGAAAAGACTAGGTGATACATCCTCAAATCAAAAGCAAAAAATACATTACATTATATATTTTTTAACATGAAATTAATAGTTTTGCATGTTTATATCTTTTCAGAAGCAGAATAAATGTTTGTTACTAAAGGATAAGTGAAGAGATAAACGTACCACATAGACAAAATAAAAAAAAATAAATAAAAAAAAATAGATTTTTTTTTTAACATACCTTTCTGCAGTTAAATGTAAAATGTGTTGAAAGTGAACATACTTCTACTTTGGTTTGCCTCCAAAGTATCTCCTGAAAAATCAATCAGTATTGAATTTTAGTTTGAGTTATTACAGTTTGGAAAGCTATAATAGTTTGGGTATATTTTTATTGTTTGATTTGCTTGGTTTTATTTTTACCTTCATTGCTATGAAGGTAGAGTGTTTATAATATGTTTAAAATATCTTCTTTTTTTTTTTTTTTTGGAAGTTTGTGTTGCAAGCAACAAAGGTAGTGTTATACCAAGCAGCAATTACTGTACTTCAGATACCCTTCTCTAACTTGGTAAGTGCCAGTTCTGGACTGTTTCCAAGCATTTATCCTGAAGAAATTGCTATGCATCTGTGTAACAGAAGAAAAAAAAAAAGACAAAAAAAAAAAGAAAGAAATTACAAGGTTTTTTGGTTCCATCTAGTGGTAATAAGATGTAGATGTTTCAAATCACTGAACTGACAATAACAATCATGACAATAAAAAGGTTAACAAAAATAATGTTAACCAAACAGCTGTAAAACTTCTAAGTTAGAAATTAAAAGTTGCAATAATAAAGAAGTCTACCTCCTCTTTTCTGTTTATTAGTGTACATAAGAGAGAAAAATGAGAAAGTTCTGATGTCTAAGACTGTGATTATCTTACAGGTATAAAGCAGCAGGCATTTAAAAACTTGTGAAGCAGCTATATTGTCTGTTAGAGTCAGCAGTAAGTTTGTTCAAAATCTATTTTATGGTAACAGGTAAACAAACTGTCTTTCCTGGCCTTCAATCATGGTGATGTTATTTTCCTCTATATTGTAATTCTATGTGATGTCACTGCAATACATGCGGACTTGTCATGATTACAAAAGGACATTAAACTGCACAGTTTCTCATTGCAACTTATTAATAATTGTATAGCATTTGCAGTGTAATTTTTTTTTTTTCTTTCCTGTAATGTTTTCCTAGGAAGAAGTGTTTATTTTACCTACAAAGGCACCATGCTATTAGTATTCATTGCTTTTAACCTCTGAATGAAAAGCAAAGAGATAAAGAAAAATATTTGCCATTATGCTTGCATCATGGCTGAGATAATAACAATATAAGAAGCATATGTCAGCATTGATCATGAGAACAAGCATAGACATAAAATGACCATGTAGTGGCAGAGTAAATTAAAAGCTGAGACTGTAATGGTCAAAATCACGATATCCTTCAAGAACAATAGAGTAACAGAGTAACCCTTGCTTGGGTGATCCAACAAATCCACAAATTCATCTTGTTTTCTGTCTTCCTTGCTTAATTAACCTCAAAAAAAAATCATTAACCAAATAATGATACTAAATAGTTTTATAGATGTGGTTTTTTACAGATAAGTAATATATGGATACTTTTTTTTTCTGCAGTGATACAGACCTGGGGGACAACAGCAACAACAACAACAAATCAGAAATATTATCTAGAATAAAACAAATTGGTTGTAGCCTTTTAGTACCAGTTGAGACCCTGTTTTCAAAAGCTCTATTGACCTAGCAGTTCCCTTTTTTTTTTCCTAAGTTTCACTGTAGAGGTGAGCTATTTCAAAGATACAAAGTCATTTGCAGAAGCAGAACACTTTTGAAAAAGAAAATTAGATATTAATGTAATGAAGAGGTTCCAGCAAAAAGCCACAAAGATGATTGAGGGTCTGGAGCATCTCTCCTATAAGGAGAGGCTGCGAGAGCTGGGACTGTTCAGCCTACACAAGAAGAGGCTCAAAGAGATTTCATTAATACATTTAAATCCCTGAAGAGAAGGTGCAAAGAGAACAGAATGGTGTTCTCCTTGTGATCTTCAGTGGTGCCTGGTGACAGAACCAAGGCAATGGACACAAACTGAAACACAGGAGCTTCTGTCTGAACATCAGGAAACACTTCCACTGTGAGGCTGACTGAGCAGTGGTGCAAGCTGCCCAGGGAGGTTGTGAAGTCTCCATCTTTGGAGATGTCCAAAAGACACCTGGACATGGTCCTGGGAAACCAGTTATTTGTCACCCTGCTTGAGCAAGAAGGTTGGATCAGGCAGTGACCATTAGAGATCCCGTCTAACCTCAATCATTCTGTCATTCTGTGAAAATGGGTTTCTACTCCTTCTCTTATTTTAAAACTGAAATGCTGGGGTTTAAACCCTGACCTGCAGATTAAGGCTGACATATGGGTGATTCCCACAGCCCTTCATAAAGAGGTGGTGAGTTTGCCTTATAGCTTCCCCCCAGGGTGCGGCCGGCCCTGCAGGGAGAGCCAGAAGGGAAATGAGCCCCAGGGGTCCCGCATTGAATTGACAAAGGTCAGGTGTCTACTTGGGGATAAAAGCTGGGACCACTGGCAGGGAGTCGGGAGTGTCTGTCTGTGGAGTGCACTCCACAGAGCTTCCTGGTTCAGGGCAGACCTCCTGACTCTCCCTGGAGCTGGGCCCCGATCTGTTTAGACCTTTGTGAACACGGGCTGATCGGGTGAGAGTTGCCATATGGGCACCTTTCTCTTATTTGTTCAACCTTCTGATCAGGCTGTTTCCCTTTCCATCCATGGGAAACCTTGGCTCTCTGTTTGTACCACCTATTATCAGTCAGATTATGTCTTTTCTGGGATCATTGGGGGTAATGTTGACTGTATGTGAACTAATTGACTTGTTTGTACCCCCAGCGAACATTGATGGCATAATGTTTTTGTACTCAATACATTCCACTTATTGGTTCATCTTTCTGCTGGTTGTATCATTCCTGTTAGGCCTAGTCATTGGCAGAACAAAAACTTACCCTGCAAAAAATGTTTTAGGTGGAAAAAATGGTTGAGAATAAAACTCTACTATTAATATTATTAGTATTTACCATTCTCCAGACTTATGCTCTGTGAAATATGTAGACCACCTAAAACGGATACAATGATAATCTCAGAAAAGTTTTGCATCAGGAACTTTGATCCATATTCACTCAGAATTATTATCCTTGGAGCAATCATGAAGAATGTTGGGAAGCTTCTCAGAGACAACAGTAAATTAAATGTTGAGGATTAGTCTGTCTGGAAGTTACATTCAATTTCATGTTGGACTTCGGAAGAAGAAATCTATGAAATGTGTGTAGCAGTAAACAAGATACCAGTCTAACACATGCAATATTTCACTCCACTGAAAAATGGAGTGAAATGAAAAGCTGAATTCTGCACCAGCTGTCATTTTCAAGTGATTTTTTTGCACATTACAAATATTCTATGTTGTAATTATAATATTCTCTGCTAAAGTTACTACTGCAATATAGGTATACCATTGGAAAAATTAAACAAAACAGTGTACTAGAATCATTTCATCTGAAGGTGATTATTTACTTTGTGATAGAATGCCAAACCTCCATCTTCCCATTCTCAGAAGCTTTTTGCTTTCCCTTTATGCTTATTTAGTATTTGCTCATCATACTCTAAAATACAAATTCCTTTTTTTCTTTTTTTTTCCTCTTTTCACTTAAGACAATTGAACAGGTCACTTTATCTTCTTTTAGAAATTTCAGATCCTGCAGTGCCTTAGCATGTTGTTCAAAATTGTCTGTAACCAGCTTGATTTTCATGGTAAAAAGTCAGACTCTAGAAAAATACCTCAGTATTAGATAATCTCAAAACCAAATGCCAAAGTGGCAATTATTAAAGCACCTGAAATTTGTTATGATTCATCTGCCTCTTACTGAATCAACAATATGATTGAGTGTGGCAGAACCAAACCTCAAGGTAGTTTAATAAATTCAATTTGGTATTCAGTTTCTTCATCTACCTAGTATTAACAAGCAATGGAATTTTAACCATTAAAGAAATCCCACTGGTTAATAGACTTTGTTTCAACAGAAGATTTTGTTAAAATTGTTGTTTTATTTTGTTTTCCTTTTCTTAATTCCATATTATTTCTTTAAGTTATACTCTCTTTTACTTTGGAATATGATTCTTAATTTTTCTATGTTAATGGTTTTCTATGTTAATAAGCATCTAAATATTGTAATTATGCCCTCTCATTTTATGTTTAATGAAGCAATTGTATACATATTTAGCTTTACTGCAGTTATTTAATCTCCTTTCAGGAATTTGTTCATTTAGCCTTCTGAAAACTTTTTCAGTTATTCTATGATTTTTTTCCAATTTGCCTTAAATTTCCTCTGACATCAAGAGATGTAGAAATTAATAAAATAAGTGTAAATTATTTATTGAGTGGCAGTTTGGTTTACTACTTCATTGTTTCCAGTATGCGAGGACACAATAAATCCTCCGAAATTGTTTCTTAAACACTGGAACTATTTTGTTATGATCCTTCACCCATTTTGGAGAGTCATTAAGATTCATTATTGAAAATGTTTGAAAGTTAACATCAAACCAAACACATGAGGGATCCTTTCTGAAGTTGCAAAAATATTTATGGTGTTTGTCAGTAGGCAGGAGTAAAAGATGCACTGAAAGTGTTTGTGTATGTGTCTGTGTCTATGCGTATGTATACATGCCTGGTGGTTACATATACTGAAGGGCTGAATGCACTGTTAAGAGAATTAATGAAAACCTAGATCTGGTGCAGTTCAGAAACTCTTCCTGAGTATGTGCATTGGAACAGACCTGGATATTCAATGCTGCCATTGGCCCTGTGATATTAGAGTTAGCAAGTGTTATTAAGGCTTTCCTCAAGCTGCTTGCATATTTTCATCTCTCTTTGCAATTCTTTATTTCTGCTCCTAAGTTGTCAGTGGCATTCAGGAATATTAGAAGAGTTGTCAACATACCTTTGGACATCCCTGTTATGAAAACTTAATTTTTTTCAAAATTCTCTGGCCAAATATGAGAGAGACAATCAAGGTTTCCAACTGTAGCATATAAACAAGTGCTTTGTTAAACATTAAATGCATTTTTTGTTGTCTCTTCATTGTCTAGTTTTAAAGTTGAAACGCTTGACAAGGGTATTAATTCACAATTCATAAACTTCAAATTATCCTCCAAAAACTAGATATTCAAAGACAGCTAAGTCCTAATTTTTTTCATATATGTGAATTAGTTCATCTTTTCAGAACTGTTCAGTGATCTGAGGCAGCTGATCTCATTGTGGCACATGTATACTTGGGTCATAGAATCATAGAATCATAGGGGTTGGAAGGGACCTCGAAAGATCATTCAGTCCAACCCCCCTGCCAGAGCAGGGTCACCTAGAGTACATCACACAGGATGGTGTCCAGGCGGGTCATTCACATAACTCCTATGATAGGGCCACAGTCTGTTAAGTGTTCAGACACATAAACGGGAACTGTAAACAGTGAGTTCCTTCAGAAGTTGGGTCCATGATTCTTTTCAGATGGGTAGATGTTTATATGGTAATCTTTCCCAAATACTGCCTATGCTCATATCTTCATTGCAATAAACTTCATGCTACTCCTAATAATATCAACATTTCTCTTTTAGTCTTCCCGTTGAAGACAGATCATTTAAGGAAAAGAAAACAAGGATCAACATCCAGCCCACTTCTTATTTAGCATTAATTTCAGCTCCTTCATTTATTAAGTGACCTATTTTATTTTGGTACTTCTTTTCCATTCCTGTGTTGTTGTTGTCGTGTTATCTAACATGCATTTATTCTTTCTTCTCTCTGAATTAAAAACAGACAAAAGTTTTCCCTGAGAATCTTTGTTTTCTCCTGTATTGTTGCATCTATTTTTCTTCAGTTAGACACTACTTTTTATGGTATCCTGCTAATTTTTCTAGAGGGTTAATATATATGAGAATTCCCTAGTTCTGCATCATTTATCACTTACTCCTAATTAGAGTCTAATGGCTCCATGAAGGCTTCTCTGTTACTTCAAGCATAAAAATGACTTTGTAGATTTGGTGCTTTGTGGAGCTGGAGGTGGGAGGGAGGATATCCAAAGAAGATGCAGATTAGTCTAATGTTTTAGTCAGTGAAGAAAATGCCTGAACACCCTAGAACTTGTCTGTCAGTCTCTATGGCTGAATAAAGTGAACTCAACAATATACTACACATGGAAAAAAAAAAAATCAAAACTCTATTTCTGTAGTAAATAATATAACCATAGCACAGATTTATTTTTTAACTTCCCTATTTCTAGTCCACTTCCAAAAACAGAATAGAGAGCATCTAATACAGAACTGAATGGGAGAGAACTGGTGACCTTGAAGCTAATGTACTTCAGCCATTAAGGGCAAACATTTTTTTCTGAATAGGACCTCTTGATTATTCCAATGGCAGATCTGAGCAGAGATTATAAAATTTCTGTAGGTATTCAAGAAAGCAGAGATGCAGTGAATAATAGCTGAGATTCTCAGAATTACTTTGTCCTTGAACAGTACACTTTGTATTTGGTTTATATGGAAGGCAATTTCAAAAGGCTCAGATACTAAATTCTAGGACTTTTTCTCATTTTGAGCTGAGAAACTACATGGTTAAAGCTGAGCTGAGTAAGGACAAGAATATGCTCTCATAAAGTCTTGCAAACAGCCCATCCACTAATAGATAACAGATGCTGGAAAGCTTAATAGCAGATGACCAGTGCAATGACAGTATGAGCAGAAGAGCTTTGGAATTGCTATTACTTCAGTGTGCTCAGATAAGGCCTCTAAAGATGCCAGTGAGGTAGATAACAAGTGCTGAATGACTGATCAGTCCCTTCCTCCTCTGTTAGTCTCCTTGCAGCTATATCATCCAGATAGGAGAATTAGGCCCTGTCTACTCTCTGGTATGAAACCAATATGCACCCAGGTATCTTCAGGCTTTTTCTGACCATTTAGGGACCAAGGAAGGGGCATGCTTTGTGAAAAGGAACAATCACGGACAAGACTTGAAAGGAGTGAGACCATATACTTTCCAAAACTATATTTCTATTCATGCAAAGACAGTTATTCACTAATATTTTCTGTGATTAACCACTTCTAAAGGGATGCAACAGGGCAACATCATGACTGGACACAGTGAAATTATATGCTGCACCTTCTCCCATATGTGCCATTGTTCTCCTTCTCTTCCAGTGTTCCTTGGAAAACCTTATTCTTGCAGTAAAGCATGCTGATTTTCCAACCACTTCCTTGTAAGAGTGGCTTTATTTGTAAGCAATTGCATATACCTGCATTTAAAATGATACTTGTATATATGAAGTTTTACTAGCAGGTTTACTTCTGTTTTAATTTAGTAGTTCATTTTATATCCAAATTAAATACACATGAGGTAATATGCCACTATTATCTAATATGTTTATTCTATTTATTTTTAAAGTCAAATAATTTTTATATGTAGAGTATTAGCATGGAAACTTGACTATGATACACAAAATAGACAACATACAGCAACAAAATCCTAATTTATGTGAACTGTTACATTCTGTCCTGCAACATTCTGTGAAAAAAAAAAAAAAAATTCTGTGAAGAAACAGAAGGAAAGCAAAATACCAGAGAGAATGAAAATGGACCCAAATTGTGAGATTTTCCTCCTGTTCAAATACTCTCCCTTAGCAAATGCATACATGGTGTGGTTTTACCTAATAGCATTATATGCTGTTTCAGAGTATTTGTTTTCTGAACATTCAGGTTTCTCTTATATTTTTTTTGCTTTATTTTCCAGCATATTTCATAACAGTTTTGAAACTTTGCCTTTTTCTAATTACTTTGTAATATATGTTTCCCACAAAATAAAAACAATAGGAGATAAAGCAATAAAAATGTTTTCAGAGATTTTTTGCACTGCTTTAGAATTAGGATCAGTGGATTACTTAAAATACTTAATGTATTTATAATCCCATCTGTGCATTAGGAGTTTTGCTATTTAGATGCATGTCTTCTTAGTAAAATACCAGCATGTGATATCTAAAATCCCACTGAAATCTGTAAAAAATGCATGCAGTCATGGATGAAACTACAGTCCAGAGATGTCAGGACTTCACAGCAACCAGGCCTCCACTACTATGGCGTCGAGCATACATTACTCTCTACAGTGTATTAGTAAGGTTGGTTTAAACCTCCGTTACATTTTTATATCCTTTGTTCATCTCTAAACACGTTTCTGTATTTTAATACTGACTACAGACACTACAGTTTCAGAATATTATGAGATTGTTTTCCTCATGTGTTGATCACAATGAGAAAGTACAGAAGATTTATGGAGAATAAATTATATAGTGTACCTAAGATATTTAATTCAAATTAAGTATTGTTGCAGTACTCTAGTGACCTTATTTTCATTAAGATAAGTAATCAATAGAGAGGATATCCATTTTTGAAGAATAATAGAAAACAATGCATTAACTTGGACTTTGTTGCTACAGTATATTCAGAGTTAATTTTGGAAGCACTACTTGAGTCACCTGTTAGTTTAACCAGACAAAGCTACTTGAGAAATAAAGAAGTTTTATACACATGTTAACAATGTCTGATTTGACCAAATACTTTACATTCCTTTCCAAGCACTTCTATAGTCCAAGAATGGAACTAGACAGAGGGATTTTTCTCACCCAGATTCAGGATCTGTAGCACGCTCCATTGCAACACCTGAAGAGAAGTAAACGTTACCCAGGAATGGTCAACTTGGATGTCTACTTCAGGGTGTAATAAATTCCATATTAAAAGTATCTATTTCCCTGCAGCAACTCCCAGGGCTAAATTATTTGGAGTTTGTCATATAGACATACAGAGACAGTAAAAATTAATTTAATTGAGTTGGTATTTTAATTGTTTGCTTTTGTCAGAAAGCCTATAGAAAACTGAAGTCTTTATGATAAGGAATATGTTCACAGTCCTATATCGATGATAAGCCAAGTTCTAGTAACACAAGCTTGTTTGCCAGATTAACTCTTTGTAGTTTGTAGTCACAGCAAGTTATTACTTCTTGACATGTTTGTGTTGGCACCCTGCAGCCTGAGTTAGGGACTGTGCCCAAATTTTGCAGGGCTCTGTAAATTCACAGAGTGATGGCAAAAGAATGCATTGTCTAAAGAATCAGTGCTTGGACTGATGCTGCAGTGCCGCATGTTGTTTGGTATAGAAAAGAGAATCATGTAGACTTTAATGAACAGACTGATAGAAAACAGGAGAAGAAACAGTTTTTTAAAACAAACACATTTTACTATTAGAATGTCAGTGAAATTAGTTATTAACAGCTGAAACATCTCTCTTCATTATTTATCTCTTTAAGAGTGTATTTTCAATTTTACCAAAGCTTGTTTTAACAAGACATTAAAGCCTCTTCCCCTTCTTTTAATGTTTGTCTTTAATGGGAATTTTCAAAAGCACTGTGTATTTTAGGGGCAGAAGTCTTTCACAGCTTCTATCCCTTACTAATATGAATAATTTTCTCTGGTGTTTCTTTGTTCCCAAATCACACAGACACTTTCAAAAATCCATTGCCAGCTAAGTCACAGCACACCATTTCAATCGCTTTCCTGAATCACCAATGTGAAAAGTCTAGTGTGAGGAGGGATTAGTACCTTATGGTTATAGACATGTGAAAAAAGATTTTTTTTTTTTTTTTTTTTCTTCACAGAATTTTTCCTACCCTAATGGTTGAAACATTGAGACAGACTGTTTTATTACTACCAAAATATAGCTGGTTGGTAGAGACGCTAGTTCTGTAACCATCAGGAAACCCTGGCTCTGGGTGAGTAGAATTTGTGAAATCTGGGAGCCCTTCTTTCTGCTTGAGGAGCTTTTGCTATGTCTGAACTGATTAGGGAGTGAGAACCCAAGAACTGAAAATCACTGACTGATGCAGTCAGGTTTTACCACAATGTGAAGGATGGGGGGAAGTGATGTACATAAGCACAATCTCTTGGCCTTTGGACATAACCTAAGCAAGTAAGAAGTCCCAGCATCTGGGAATTCTCAAAATTGGAAGTGAGGATTTAACCTGAACGCTGTCAGTCTCCTGCTGGGCTCTTTTGTTATAAGTTTTAGTTTTTATGAGTATTTCCTGAACTAGAAAAGAAAAACACAGTTCTATCTATGTCTTGCTTGAGTAGGTGTTTGTAGAATCTATTAAATCTTAATAATATGAAGAAGAGCAGTAGGGACAGTGAAGGAAAAAGAGTATCCTTTCTTTGCTTTTATTTTCTCTCATGTGGTGGCAATAGTGAAAGCAAGAGGACTTGTTTCTTTGTTCTTTTTCCAAGAGATATGCTTGGGAGTAGTAAATTGAGAGAAATAAAAGAACAGAAATAAAATAAAAAGAGGTCTACCAAGGACAGGAAAAAGAGTAGAGAGGTTTCTCAAAGAGACAACATTAAAAGAAGAAAGATCTTGGAAAAGCAGTACTTAAAATAGAAAGACTGGGAGGCAAGCTAAACCTGATGAAGTTTAACAAGGGC
>NW_008614365.1:0-14670 GCF_000691845.1 Merops nubicus | reverse complement strand
CTGGCCGGGCCGCCTCCTGCCCCGGCCTGGCCCCGCCGCACGTTTGCAGGACTGGCCTTTTAAAAAGTCAGCCGTACAAACTGGGCAGTGACCAGATCGAGCCGCAGTTATACAAGAAGCAAGGAAATATTATGCAAGACCACAGGAAGTTAGAGGAGACAGCATTCTGGGCAGGCCTGGCAAGGAGTCTGTGTGAACTTCAGCTAACAAGCAAAGCTCGGTCGTTGGCGCCAAATTCAGCAGAGAACATTCCCAGTGCTGCAAAGGATAACACTCCCCATGCTTCTGCCAGTGGGCCACGGTCCAGGACGCCATGTACCTGATGAAATACAGATAAACCCGGGTCTTATTTTTTGCCAAGTCTTCGCTTATTTTTAAAATTGGGAGCATATTTTTGTCCAGCGTTTGTTAGAAGTGGCAAATGGTTTGTTTTCATGGCTTTGCTAACAGACCACTTGTTCTTATGCTCCCTGCAATTTCAACTACAGTAAGTGACCTACAAAGAAAACGTTTGGCAGAAGCCTCATTTTTTCCACGCATCTTACCTATCCCTACCGCAAGACGCTCTGCTAATAAGATATGTGAGGGGTATGGATTCCTTTCCCTTGGCATTTTGGAATGACTGCTGACAAGTGGACTTGGCTCAGAAAGGTGACACCCACCTTACACACAACTATACTATTTTAAACTGCTTCCACACAGAAGTAATTTGGTGTTGTTTGTTTTTTTTTTTAATTTTCATTCTTTAGACCTTCCTCATGCAGGTTCTACTTAGAGAAGCCATTAAAATGCAGCAAACTTTGTTTCCAAAATGGATGAAAAAAAAAATATGCCTTTATCTGGCAAACATTCATAACCTAATAATACATGAGTTCAGAGAAGTGTAATGGGATCAAAACTAGAAGAGGGCAGATCTAGATGAGATTTAAGGAAGAAGTTCTTCACTGTGAAGGTGATGAGACACTAGAACAAGTTGCCCAGGGAAGCTGTGGATGTCCCAAGACAGGAGGTGTTCAAGACCAGGTTGGATGGGGCTTTGAGGAGCCAAGTCTAGTGGGAGGTGTCCCTGGCCATGGCACAGGGTTTGGAACTAGATGATCTTTAAAGTCACTTCCAACCCAAACCATTCTATGATATCCACTTTAAAAACATCAATGACAAAAAGTTGGAGGTGGGAATCCATTTTGAGGTTCACATACACGTGCTTCCAGATACGAAGTGCAGCATGCAAAGTCTTACACAACACAAAACAATCACCAATTGTGATGAGCGTAGACAAAGCATTCTCAAGAGAATCTATTTTATGTTTGTAATCGCGCTCAAAAAAACACACAATAGCACTCTCCTTCCAGTAAATACACAATACAAACAAAAACCAAACAGTAGTACTGCCTGAACTGAGGGAAGTGATTCTGAGAAGTAGACTAGATCTCCAGTAGATACTAATTGCCAAAGCCAATGAACTGATTTTAAGTTTTCATCGTTATCATCACTTATGGGAATGACAAACTTACGCAAGTCTTAAGAGATTCCTGTCTTGCCCATGGTTTGCACATGAAAAGGTTCCCATAACCTACTGCTTTTGCAAAAATAAACACAGGAAAGTGAAAATGTTAGTGATGACAATGCCTTCGCTGTTACCACCGAGATAATAACGCCCCCAATTAATCATGGACCTGACAACCAGCCCCAAATGCGCACACAGTTGGATGTCTCCAGCCAAAACAGACCTTTCAACAGCTGGATCCACAGGTAAGCTGTTCAAAAGCATAGCTGTTTCTCCAGTTGAAGACACCAATTCCTGTCCAGCAAAAAGAAGTCCAGCTGCATTTCTCAGAGCCTGAGTCAAGCATACACTGGTGGTTTTAATGTGGCCCGTTTCAAACACCTCACAATATCAAATGTTAGTACTAATCATTGTGCAGCAACTCCTTCATCTGAAACAACTAAGGTCTGAGCACACCAAAACACTCAAAAGCACACAGAGTAAGGAAAACATTTTATCTGTACCTATTTCTGCCAAACAGCAAGGCAAATATCTCCCAGCTTTTAAAACACCACAAGGGTTAACTAGTGAACCATGCTACAAAAGCAACAAGGTGTTGTGGGACCAAGAGCACTAACAAAACCACATTTCTCCAGGCTCTGCAGACTTCTCTTGGACCCTCCTACGTGTGGCACAGTGAGCTGCAAGCATGGAGCTGGTTGGAGTTACTGCCCCTAAGGGGGCACCTCTGACTTCTTCAGCCATAGAAAGCCTCTGATTTCTACCAGGGAATGTACTTGTGCTACACATTTTTGCTGAAGGGATCGCAACAGTTTCTGAACACCTATTCCCAGGAATTTAATATCCTTAAGATCTTTCCTGCTCCGTCAGGATGGAGGCAGATACAGTGTAACACTATAAGCCTTGATTCTTTGAGAAAACAAGCTAGAAGAGGATAGTTCTTCTAATCACTATCTCATCTTCTATTAAAAGTAAATTGCTATTAAAATTTCTTTTGATGACTGCATTTCCCAGTAGGTCACCCAGACAAAATCCTTCTCCAAACTTCTCATACACAATACACATTCAGCTACAACAAACTATAATATACCCACCACAACAAGCGATAAAGCCCTGACTTTCTCTGGAATGGAGGGGCAGGTGGTTTGACTCTAAATAGCTAGTGTATCTCTAGGTTGAGGCCTTTATTTTCCTCCAGTACAGTAATTTCATGTTCCACAGCTTCACTGCATGTCCTACAACTCCTAGTATGTGAGCAAACTAAATACTTTCAAAACAGAGTGTACTGAAATACATTTGCCCACCAAATATTTCCTTCTTACTACTTTGTAAATCAGAACTGACTTCCTACATGAATAACAGTATAAGAACAGAGGCATGCTCCGCCTTCCTCATACTTTACTAAGAGTTTGACCATTTAATTTGCTTGATCTTTCAGCTAACAAAAGTAGACCCCAAGAGGAACAATTGTGAAACTCCCTTTTAAGAAGGATAAAGGTTCACACTACACACAGCTGGTGTTATATTTCCCTCAATGTATTTTCACAAAGCAGTACCCAGAGGTCTCAGGCAGGAACTGAACCCCATTTTGATAGAAGTTCTATACATACCATCAGATGTCAAAGATTCTGGAGCTGGAGACTTCGGTACAAAAGCCAGAGCATTCAATCTGTTAAGTAATGTACAAATAGAAACTAAGAAACCCAACCAACAGGAGCACACAGCTCAATGTACAGATGACTCAGCAGGCTCATTCCACAGCTGTAACCTACTCAAAATGTAATACAACATGAAATCATTTTATGCTTGCACTGTATTCATCACATTGACTCCCTCTGAAGGAATGCTATGTAATGACTTCATGTTGGCATGATTTCTTCTCAAGGTTTTAACAGGTCAGGCTGCTGACACCCTTCCACTTCCAGCTCCGTCTTTAGGTGGGTGGACCTGAACCTCTGCTCCCCATTAGCCATCACTACACCTCAGATCCTTACTGTGACCTGCAAGGCAGACTTTGCTCCCAGCTCATTTTATTCCCTGTGTTGGAAGAGAACTGAAAAGTCACTGCTTTTTGAATAAGCACCGTGTGCTCTCATCTGCCTCCTTTAAAATAAATTAAAAGGGGAAAAAAAAAAAATAGTAAGTCCTGGTCACTGTGGTTTGTTGCTTCACTATTGCCTTTAGAGAAGTTGGAACTTGGTTACACTGTTTACGGTGTTGTTCTAGATTTGGGGAGTGGGGTATGTTGCCCGAAGATTTGGCAGGCAAAGGGAAAGGAGTGGTGCTAAACAGATAACAGGGCTTCTTGCATTATCTTCTCCAGGGCCTTTGTATACAGTATGCAAAGCTGCCAATAAAAGTCTGTATAAAATGTTAGGCTTTTCTCAGTGCCTTTTCTTTATGTGGAAGAACATGCCTGCTCCCTCTTCAGGCCTGCCCTGCCACCCATATGCAGGAAAGGCCTTAACATGAATGAAGATCCACAGGCTTCAGTCTGTGGGAAGGAGCTCACGTACATTAACCTCTAAACCCACGTCAGATTAACTCTGTAACTCAGCACTGCCTTCCTTTCTCATAGCTCTCAGTTTCTTTGAACTGAGAGCAAATGACTGTCAGCTGAAACCCTACAGAACTCCCCACCTTCAGAAAAGACTGGTTACAGTGTAACAGGCAAATCCTCCCTTTCCTTCTTGTTGCCCCACATGTTGCTCAGTTGCCTGTTTCATGACGAAATTGGAAAGAGTAAGGGGATTTATCATCTCCCAGACACTTCCAGGGCATTGCAATCCCTTGCTACCACCACACCATCTCTTCAGTTGCTCGGGGTGTTTAAATGGAACGTGGCTCTTATAAGACACAAAGACCACATTCAAAGGTGATGCAAACGAAGGTGTAGGTCACCCATCGGCATGTGGGAGTAACCTACATTTAGAGGGCTAATATGGAGTAGTGCAGTACAGAAAGCAATGAAACAGCTGATGTAAAAAGAGAGAGAGTTAACCAAACTCCTTCCACTTGACAACCCCATTTAACCATTTTCAAATTGAGCTCATCACACAAGTTTCTTGCCAGCATTGCTACAGCCTTGTGTTAGGCATGGAAACAGAAAGTCCTCACTTTAAAAAGTTTATAGTCTAAAGAAATAAGACACACAAATGGTGGAAGGAAGGATATACCACCATCCTAGTTTCCCAGATTGGGGAGCGAAGATGATGATGGAGATCAGCCACCCTGTCCAGGCTATGTTACCAACCGAATGCCTCTAGTCCCCATCAAGACAAAAAGCTGGGGCCAACCAAGAAGGGCTTTCAGAGAGGCTGTGGAAGGAAAGGGAGACAGGAGAAGCAGCTGCAGAGGCCAGAACCGCTTGCTGAAGCTGCTGTTCAAAGGCCAGGTCAGCAACCAGATGCAGCTTTCACAGCCAGCTCTACCAAGAGCAGCAAACAAGCTCAAAAAACAGAATCCAAACCATGATTTTACTCAGCTTTGCTGTGCTTTGGCCCAGGTCTTTCTGCCAAAGAGGCTTTGTCCAGGCCAGCTGTGTGGTTAACAAGCAAAAGTAAGTTTGGGGGTTTTATTCTTCTTACACGGGAAATAACAGGTATTTCGAAACACCAGCATTAAATTTCCTTCAAGATATCTGCACTTGCTTCAATTTCATTTTCAAGCTAGCACATGCCCAAGCGAATGGAACAGTCCCTTTTGTGAGTGACTGGGAATATAAGTACAGCTTTGCTGTTCCATAAAAGCCAGTAGCGGCATTAAGACAACTTCAGCATGGAAAAGATGTTCCCATAAAAACGTCCCTCTGATTCGTAGTGGCAACAAACACATTCTTCAAATAATTTTCAGGGGAAAACTCAAGATCTGCAGTTATTAAAAAGAACTAATCATCTTAAAAGATAAACATAAACAACCCAGCCACAGCTGAACCAAGCTATGTTCTATCAGTCAAACGAGAACTCTTTCTACAAATCATGCATGTACAAGTGCTGCATTAAGCAATAAAGGGAGACAATGTCCCCAAATGCCTACTTTTTCTTAAAAATTGTAAAGTAATGCTATTTTTTTAAGACTAGGCATCATCATTTTGGCTGTATGCTGTATTGGTTTCCTCCTCTGCAAGAGAAGGTCACTCATCTCTTGTCCAAAAGTTGGCAAATTCCAGCTCTCTGCATTCCCCAATGTATGTGAGTCAGCTTAAAGGACAACAGGAAATGGGTTGCCTGGGTCAATATGGGGGGACACTGGAAGAAGTAAAACAAGAGCTACATTCATCACAGATTTCCTTTGTGACAGAGGTTCCCTTCAAGGAGGGATGAGAAAACCCAGAGACAGCTAAAGGCACAGGGTAAGCATAGCCCCGCAGCTCCTGCAAAGAGCAGCTCTTCCCTCCTGATGAGGGCAACATGCAGAGGCTCTTCCCAAAGGCTCTACCCTTCAGAGGATTGGGTAAATGCAACCTTCCCAGAAGTATCACCTAGTAAAATCTCTACAGGAAAAATACCAGAAGTGTTTCCACCAATTTCCGATCTTCTCTCACAGATGATGAAACACACTGGAAGCAACTGAGTCCCTAGGAAAAAATCCTGGAGTGGAGTATGGCCACGATTGGTCACTGGGTTTGTACTCCAGAGAAATACTGCCTAAGGAGTCATGGCACAAAAAAGCCACTTAATGCTGAATTTCTTCTCACCCATATATGTATGATGCTGTCATTCCATAGATCATTCAATTTTTTTTTTCTTCTAAGCAAGCTTCATATCAGCTTTAAGTCAATACTCTCCTTAATTACCCAAGAGTCTGAAGACACTCTCATTACCATCAGCTGACAAGTATGTTATTTCATCATAATGACATAGAAAAACCTAACCTCTGGCATTTTCAACAAGTTTTGGATACAAATTGCTAGGCAAATGAAAGTTTGGCACATTCCTAGCAACATTCCCAATTTACAAATGGAGAAATACAGAGAGAGATGGGGTTTTTTTTAGTGTTTGTTAATCTCATGAAGTTCTTTGAAGTATTGTGACAACAAGTACCCAATGGCACCAAGAATTTACTGGCAGAGAGGGCGATACAATTGTGAATGAAGGGACAAGGCTCCAAGACCAACATGAGCCAGGAGAAGGTCCCAAACACAATGACTGAATAGGGCTGCTTTGTAGTTTATCATACAAATGCAAGTGTGAACGACAACTGCGATACCAAGAGTTTAAGTACCTTTTTATGGCAGGAGACCTTAGATATGCTAATGCTGAAACAAAATACAAGGAATGCTCTATAAGGCTCTTCCACTACCTTTGTAAGAAGGGCCTAATAACCATCCCACTTCATACTTCCTCCACATTATTACCTAAGCAAATATTTATCTTACAAGCACACGAATGTATCTTAAAGGAAAAATACTACATAGTAGCTTTTGAAAACTATGAGACGACTTGCACCAAAATGTTGAGCTTTTAATGGATTTTTCTCATGCTAAGGTTCTAAAAAGTTCATATGGCTTCTGACACCATAAATTAGCAACAGCTTTACCTTTTAAGAGAAGAAAAGCAATAGAGCACATTTTTTAGATTTCATGCAACTTATTCAGGCCATTTTACTGGCTTCCTAAACTCAAGTCGTTCAGCAAATCACCTTCTGTGTATTAAATAATATATACTAAGGGGCTCAGGAACTGCCTACCTAAAAGAAAATGGATATACTAGGCCAAAGATGGATTTCACCTGGGATATTTCAAGATATTATTATACCTTTTACTTAAAGCAACAGCTTTCCCGAGAAAGGCAAACATTTCTATCTCTCACCATACATAAGCAGGTTTTCAAGAACATGACTCTGAAATGATCAGCCCTTCATGAACAACCAAGTTAGAAATTCTACAACATGCTGTTTTCGTATCTCCTGCATTTTGACTTTCTTGTTTGTCATATCAGGAGCCAGTGCTGTGGGCCGGGGAAGCAGGAAGAACCTTTATTGCTGTGTTTTCAGTTACATAGTTCAGCCTTGAAAAAGCTCTTCACATAACCAAAACTAGAGAAGACCTTTCTCTTCACCAAGTCACACTTCCTGCCTCACCCAAGTAGTAGTGCAACAAAAGAATTCTGAAAGTCTATTAAAATGAAGCCGAATGTAAAATGTTTCAGCAGTCTCCAAATGTTCTGACAATTTCCCAATCCCATCCATTCTAACACTAGCTCTTGTTTCCCACGTGCTTTGGAAAATTATTTTCCAAGAAAATATTTATTTTTACAGAAAATATTCACTCCACCAACGGCATCTGCAGCTCTTCCAATGCTCAGTAACATATTGTTCAAAACTTGAACCTTCTATCTTACCTCCATTTGCCTAACACTAATCAAATGTATTTTGATATATTAGATAATGCGTAACAAATATTTACAATAGATTAAGTTCACGTTTCAGTAGTTCCAAATAGTTTCTAAATGATCCTGGTAAACTTATTACACATACACCTTCAGACAGACTGTGTACTATCAAGTGTCACAAGTTACACCCATATGATTCATCCATTAGGAGTGTTGCTCAGTTTGAAAAAAAAACAAAACAAACACACACAACAAAACACACAACCCTCCCCATATTCCTTCTAATTTTAGCTTCTCCCTAGATAACATGATTTCCTGAAGGAAAAAGACCACTCACACTCTTTTAGCTCCAAAATGCTATTTGTAAAAGTAGTTGAGGAGACACAGTATATCATAGCCCAACATAAAAGGATGCTCTGCAATACTCCAGGTTTCTGTTCCGCCATGGCTGCAGAGAAGGAGGTGAAAGCAACAGGGAACAAGTGATTTTTGGAAAAAAATTGAGGCAGACAACAGAGCACACTGTAGGACTCAGCACACATGGCTTTTCGGTGATAAAAAGAGCACAAAGCAGCTCACTAGAGCACAGGACCCCAGGCTGGGCTGCCCCACACCGCCCACCACTAGGGCTCCAGCTTCCAGGGACAGCCCCTATGCCAAAAGCAACAAGGCAGCTATGATGTTAAACCGGTCATGGGCACGACAGCACAGAAGGTAACAAAAGGCATCTCATGGGATATATTGACCACTGGTGCAACCCTCCCTGCAGCAGCAAAGGGCTAACAGCCACACGAGCATGAAAGCGCCCAGCAGAAAGTCTTTTTTTTCAATTCAAATAAAATTAAGGTAAGTTTGACACCAGCCCAGATCAATAAGAAATAGCACCACCTACTCACCACCTATTTCATAAATGCATCCTGCATTTTACAGACCTGAAAGACTGAAGCAGATGAGGGAATCATCGTTCTGCTAACCTCACCTTCATCTTGATATGCTGTAGAATGAGCATAGAATTTATAGAGCAAATGGTGACCCAATCACAATTACACCTAGTTGGGAAAAAAAAGCTGAGGAGAGAGACCTATTAGCTGCTGTGAGTTATCTTAAGATCACAGCAGGGCAATAACTCTTAAGCTTACTGATGATATAGTAAAAAAACAAACAAACAAATCACAGCCAAATCCCATAAATGGCCACAGCTCACTTGTTCTCTCCATCACAATCCTGCTTTACAGCCCGACTGTATTCTGGCCTGGGGTTTTCATTCATGTAGGTCACAGCTGGGATTTAGGGACAGGCCTCAAGAAGCAGGGGCTGAAGAGGCAGCCAGGCACTGGTAAGACATTTTTAAAGGCATGTCTATTTCTCCTGTGTCTTGTTGAAAACCAATACATTGTTGAGATCTTTGTGGAAAACAGTTTCATTGTAGATACTCTACAAATACTTGAAATTAAAACATATGCTACTTAATGTTTGCTTGCTATAGCAGCTCACTATATGAATGCATACACAGAAGAAGCATTTATAACTTGGGGCATGGTTCAACATACTTGTATCAGGAATGAAAAATGCTAAGGAGCTGTATTATCCTGGTTTTGTTCCACTTGAGAGCAGAAACAAAGTCAGAAAGTGTTCTTTCCTCCTGCCCAGATGCACAGAACTTGCTCATAAGGATGCAATAAGCCAGTATCAATGGCACACCCATGGGCTAACATAAAGCATTTGTAAAGTTTCTGAATTTTTCAGACAATATTTTTGGAGGCAACACCCTAAACATTCCCCTAATCAAAGAAAACTGCTGATTCCACATATTTGCACACGGAGGAAGGGTCAAGACCAGGGCACCTTTTTGACTGATGATCAGACATAAAAACTCAACTAAAGCAACTTTGCTTCTTGTCTGGCAAAACATTTGATGAGTTTCTGTAAAACAGAATATTGAATAATTGCTGTGTCATGCAATGCAATGGACAGAAAAGCATAATGGGTATGTTATCCCACTCCAAACTCTTTCTATTAACAGTCAAGTAAATTAAATTACAAGTCTAACTGTTTTAAGACCTAAATATGCCCATTTAATCAGAATTTATTATGGCAGATTTTATTTCAGCTAAATTTTCTAGACTTAAATAAAGTCACAGAGAAAAGAATCAAATCCATAATTAGATTTGAGCTCAAGATCTAAGGAGCATAATTAAATGAGAGTTATTTTGGAACATTAGTTATTTATCAGCCAATTGCTCTTCTGTATTTCATTAATCTACTTTCCAAATGCACAGTAAAATACAGTTTCCCATTTTACATGCTTCAGAAAGAGTCTCCATGAAATGTAGCCTTGTAAATTTAAGAAAGCAGTTATTTTTTTCTTATATAAGCAGTCAAGATCTTATCCTCAGCAGATAACTACTTTATTATATTGCCTTCCAAGCAAATGGAGCATAAGAATGATAAATGAGAAAAAAATTGCCAGCTGCGTAATATCCACAGTTGCACTTTCACTTAATTTAAGAGAAGGGTTCTGTCAACCTTGTCCCTGCTACTAGGAGTAAAACCATTTATAACTCCTAATACATAGATGACACGGTGAATATTGCTGTAATTAACAGAATACCATCTCAGAAATAGCTTTAGAGGAATAAAACCATTCCATATACCTGAATTATTTTAAAATATAGCCTGCCTTGGCATTGCTGATTCCCTTACCCTAATGTTTATCCTGACTCTCAGTTCTAAAAAGGTTATCCATTTGAAAACAAGAGCAAAAAGTTCAATACTTCAAGAGTTCTACCCCACCGCACCTAACAGCAGCTCCTACCTGGAGACTGGAAAAAAGAATATTCCATGTTTATGAATCCACCACAATAAAAACCATTACAGAAAGGCTAAGATACTTTTGATATCATGATGGGTCTCCCAGATTACCAGCATAATCCCAAAACTCCTATAAGCAAAGCACCCCCAACATGCAACTCATTCCAAATGACCCCCACAAGATAAAACTTCACAGATGACTGGCATCTGTCAGATGAAATGAAAAGTATGCAACACAGGAAAGTGCTGTTATACTAAGGGGTGTTAAATTTTCAGCTCGCTCTTGCTAGACACGAGCAGAGGCAGCCCCTGTGTCATCCCTTGCCAAGCACAACTCCTGGGAAGCCCAGGCACCTCTGGGAGGGCTGTGCTGCCCACTGCTGCCCCACTGAACGCCACTCAGCCCCCATTATGCTCAAATGCCACTTTTCTACAGAGGTGAAGCCACAGCAGCCGTGCAGCAGGAGTTCAAGCTTTCCCAGGTAGGCCAGGATGCCAAGGCAGAGCTCAGCCCAACCTCTGCTACGTGCCACTGCAGACAAAGGGAGACACTGAGGCATGTGTGCAGCCTGTTGTTCCTCATTCCTGTGCCCTTGGGCCACCCTCTGGTAGAAAAGCCCTTTCCACATCTGTAGAAACATAGAAAGGGCAGTGAGTGTAGAAACCAGAAGGGGTGAAACCAAACTATGATGAGTGTGAGTGGCCAGAATCATTCGAGGAGAACTGCAGTCTATCAAGTGCCTGCATTTTTGGTGCTGAAACGTAAATCCAAACTGCTTAACGTTAACATACCACAAACACTGGCTAAACAGATAATTCAACAGATTGTTCATCATGAAATCAGGAGATTACACTTCCTTTTGATAGCTCTAAGTAAGAAAAAATTGTAAGAACAAATGTTAACATAGAAGCAAACCAAGTAGATTAAATACGTGGGCAATGTGTGGGGAGAAGAGCAATAACAGAACTTGAACACTTTTTCTATCAAGTCAAGTCATCTATGGACTAGCCTTCAAAGGAAAGCATCCAAAGCTCCATCAGATGACATATATAAAGTGAGGTTTACAAGAATATAAAGAACAATCTGCATCAGCCAGTGGATAGACAAGTTCAGCTGATTCGCCACCGTCACAGAATACCAGGCAAGAGGTACCATACCTGACAACAGTGACATGCCTTAAAACAGAAAGCAGAACAAAACCAAGACTGTACCTTTCCCAAAACCTGTAGTTTAACCACCTGGCACGTCCCAATGCTCACATTTCCTGGCATCCCAGTTACATCTATTAAGAGCAAGCAACTACCTGAGCTCTGGAGCATGGTGCCATCACCCCAAGGAAGAGTGGTCAAGAGTGACCTCAGCTTGGCAGAATCACTCTCCTGAAGCAGAGGTCAGTGAAAATTAAGGCATGAAGTGTCTCATTAGAAGAGCTCAACATCCAATAAAGCCCAAAGTGAAAAGGTAACTGAAAGCAGTCAGTTACCTAGTCAATAACTGGGAGTAATCCCATTTGTTTACTAACAGGACCAGCAGTTAAACAGATAATTACACAGGGAACACTGGTACAGAATCTCACTGAGCTGTAAAATTGTTTTATTTTTCATACAACTGGAAAACAAACATAAAAATCTGCAAACAACACAACTGAAAAGGTGAAGCCAAATGATGCATCCAACTCAGTGGCACCTTATCTGTCCTGAGACCAGTTTAAAACTTTTTGCAAACACAGGCTGTTGTCCATCCACAACAGCCCATTTAACATACCATCTATTCCTAATAAAATAACCATATCCCCCAAACAATCAAGAAACACATGGCAACTAAATAATTAAAAGCCACACCAAGATACAAGACAACCCTAATTAAACTAGAACTTATCTACTAATTGCCATTGTACTGCACAATGATCACTTTTTTTTTCCCCTTTGCTTTTATTGTTTTCCTAAACTATGCTTTACTCCTCCTTTGCCCAGTTTCTAACTAGTAGAATTCTAGGAAACACGGGACTTTGTATTTAAGACTTTGCAGATAATTATTTTCTTTTAAATTAAGTTAAAATAATTATATCACGTTAATCTCAATTCAGTATCTTGGACTAACTTTAAACATGGAAATCAGACTGCTGAAATTGTTAGAACATTTGTTCCCAAGGAAGCAACTTCTCTTTTCTGTCGATATACAGAGCTTTAAATGAGGATGCTCTTCAACTTAAACAGACCACTAAAAGAATCAAATATTATCTTCCATAAAGCATCTGTTTTAACAGTAAGAGAGCTGCTCCTCTAAACATATGTTCCAGAGCTGCCGGCAAATTTGGTAAACCAGATTACCTCTACCACCTTTTCTCCCTGAAATTGATTTATAAATGCTATTAGCAAGTCAGGTTAGAGTTGCTAGCTGCATATCTGGATAGAGATCAAGCAAATACAACAACTGCTGAACTCAAGGCAATAAATCTATTCCATAATAGCACTGGAAAAATAATAAAAAAAATAAAATAAAACCTTGCTTCACTAGGCTACAGAGGGTACGTCCACACAGAGAGGGAGGCACAAGCACACTGCCTTAAATCCTTCATCGGATACTCTCCCAGTTCTTTCACATACATCAATTTACACAACAACCCCACGAGCCAGATAACAATTAGCCTACTTCTGAGAGTCACGGAAAATTGTCACCGAAATATCACAAGATTTACAAGAAATCAGTGTCTGAGTAAGGCTCAGCATTCAGACTTCAGTCCTGTGAAGTTTCTGTGTTGTATCTGAAAAGTATTTCTGCAAAGCACTCCAGCGTGCTGTCCTGCAAGAGCAGAGAGCGCTCGAGCCCTCTCTGTGTTTGAAAATAAGAGGTTAAAACTGAAAGGATTAAGGGTGCCTCATTAAAGAGGTGATGCAATAAACGCAGTCTATTTTTAATATGTACACTATTTCATTCTTCCCATTCCTATAAGCTACTATAACACATTTTTATAACTACATCATACTGTACTATAATTTTTTACTCTTGTTCAACACAGGAGGACATAAATGCACCCGTATTTTATACCCTATACAGAAGATTGATACCTAGAACAAAATACACTTGAAACAATTTTTAACCTTAATATATTAGCGTTTGATAAAACTGAGGCTAGCTACATGGAAAACCTATGGTTTATACTGTAATTCTTCCCCTATTGCACCGTCATAGGGTGACTCAATAAAAAAGGAGCTATTATACAAACCAAAACCCAGTGTTTAAAGTTTAGTACATCATCAGCTGGAAATCACACACGACAAAGAAGAAGATACAATTCTTAGTCTGCAAATCACATCGCTTACATAAACAATCTATAGTCAGAACAGCAACCTGAGCCAATAACAGACTCATCCTTGTGACTGCCTGCTCTATAAAACAGACTGAAAAAATTCCCTCTTATGAGGCTTTCGTGGACCTTTATTCATTTGCTTAGCCTTCACCATGTCAACGCCCTCCCTCATCTACAGGAATTGCTTATAGGCTCGGAATCGTTACTTTTCATTTCTTTTCGTAATCTCCACCTGTAAACTCTGCGTTAGGGATTCTGAGTTTGACTTTGACGTTGAACCTCAAGAGCCAACAGGAAAATACACGCTTTGATACAACCCCAAAAAGCCAGTGAGTCACTCTCATTCCCTTTGGAAGGTTCATTCCGGGAAGATGGAACTGTCTGGCTTCAGATGCTCTCCAGGGCGCAGAGGCTGGCGACGCGCAGCCCCGTGAGCCGCTCCTCGAGCGCTCAGCGCTCCAGGAACACTCGCAGACAGCTGAAGGAACCTCGCGAACCGCCGGGGATGCGAGTGCCAGCTCCCTGCGCTGCAGCGAGGAGATGTCGAGACGCGTTCGCGTTATACGATTAGTAAGCGTTCGCACAGCCTGTCAGTTGCATCCACGCGGTTCTAACGATGACACACGGTTTGCTCGGGGGGTACCTTTAAAATCCCGCCCCCAAGTGAAAAATAATTTCCTAGTAGCTAGGTCCTAACTAAGCTAAAGGA
>NW_008614364.1:2526-21882 GCF_000691845.1 Merops nubicus | reverse complement strand
CAACCCAAAGGATTCTATGATTCTATAATTCATGCATAGCAGTGGACTATTAAGGTATCTGATATCTAGTAGGTTGTTCTGAGATGGTGTAAGAGAACATTCATGTATAAAGGTTAAACTACTCACTGTGTCACTGATGCTGCTACGATTACAAATTTTCATGCCTTGTCTGAAGATGAACATCATAGAAAGATTATAATTGGGTGCAGTGTATCTTTTCCAAAAGACAAACATATATAAGCAGCTCTTTAAACAGTGCATTTTATATCAGCTTTTTCATGCTGAACGAACACATTTAAAAGCACCTGCATGCTCACTGATGGTTTTCCTCCCTATGACAATACACAGCACAATAGACTCTAATTCAAGCAAGACTCTGAGTCACTGTACACGCAGAACAAACTGCATTTAATTCCATAATACTCAGTAATAAAATAGATGAATCCTGTGCAAAGGCTTCCTCAACTGTATTATCTCATTCAATGAATGCTTTTAAAATACTGCTAGGTTTCTCCATATTTATTTTAACTTAATATAAAGAACCTACTACTACAGGATTTTCATGGTTCTGGTTCTGTGATTATATTTGTTTTAACCACCTGAATGAAGTATGACTAAACTGAAAGAAATTTTCTCTCAATGCCAGAAAAATATTAATTTTTTTTTATTTTTTTTTTTTTTAAATAAAACCCCTCATAAATTTGAATTTTGGAAAAAAAAAAACTTTCTAAATGTTCCAGACAAACAAAATGTTTTTGAGAAAGAGTAAAGTTCAAAGCATGCTTCCAGCTTGAATGCTTACAGCAAAAGATGCTTGATAGTGTCTAACAATTCTAATGATTATATCTAATAAATATGAAGTTGGGCAAAAATACCAGGGTGCCTGTGTGGATGAACAAGGATCTCCTCACCAAACTCAAAGAGGAAAAGAAGCATATAGGGATAGGAAGCAAACAGGGAGTGGTAACCTTGAAGGAATGCAGAAACATTGTTTGAGGATCCAACAATGAAACTAGAAAAGCTAAAGCCTAAAGGGAACTGAATCTAGCCAAAGATGTCAAACAAAACAAGAAAGGCTTCTATAAGTACATAGGCGCTAAAAGTAAGACCAGGGAAAATGTGAGCCCATTACTCCACAGGACAAGAGATCTGGAAAAGGCTGAGGTACCAAATGGCTTCTTTGCCTCAGTCATTACTGACCACCCTTCAGAAAACCCAGGTCCCAGAGACCAGGGGGAAAGGCTGGAGCAAGGAAACTATATATATATATATACACCCTTGGTAGAAAAGCATCAGATCAGGAAACACTAAGCAAAATATATAAGTCCATGGATCCTGATGGGCACCCACAAGTGTTGAAGGAGATGGCAGATGCTATTGTGAGGCTACTCTCGGTAATGTTTGATTGATCGTGGTGACTGGGAGAAGTACTAGAAAACTGAAGGAAAGCAAATGTCACTTGTATCTTCAAGAGTGAAGAGGACTCAGTGAACTATAGGCCAGTCAGTCTCACTTCAGCCCCTGGGAAGGTGATGGAGTAGCTAATCCTAAATGGCATTTCCAGGCCCATTAGGGAGGAGGAAATAATCGGTAGTTAGCATGGCTTCACCAAGCAGAAATCTGCATGACCACCAACTTGATAAACTTCTGTAATGAAGTGACTGGCCTGGTAGATGAGAGGACAGCAGTACATGTTATATACTTGGACTTCAATAAGCCTTTTGAGGGTTTCCCACAAGATCCTCACAGGGGAGTTGCTGATATACAGGCTGGATGATCAGACAGTGAGGTGAACTGAAAACTGAAGGAACGCCTGAGCCCAAAGCATGGTGATCAGCAGTGTAAGGTCTCAAATGGAGGCCAGTATCTAGTGATCTATCGCAAGGATCAGTACTGGGTCCAGAGCTGTTTACCATCTTTGTTAATGATCTGAGTGATAGGGCAGAGTGTACCCTCAGCAAGTTTGCAGACAACACCAAACTGGGAGGAGAGTCTCATAAGCCAGAGGGTTCTGTTGCCATCCAGAAGGATCTTGACAGGCTGGAGAAACGGGCTGAAAAGAACCTCAGGAGGCTCAACAAGTGGAAGTGCAAAGTCCTGTACCTGGGGAGGAAAAACCCAATGCACCAGTTTGTGCTGGAGATCAACCATCTGGAAAGCTGTTTGGCAGAAGAGGACCTGAGGAGTTCCCTGTGGACACTATGTTGAACAGGAACCAGCAATACGTCCTTGCTGCAAAGAAGGCTAATGGAATCCTGACCTGTGTTAGGAGGAGAGTTGCCAGCAGGTCAGTAAGTCTTCTCCTATTCAGCACTGGTGAGGTTTCTTGGTTAGAAGGCAGAATTGTGTTCCCCCTCTCTTATCCCTTAGTTTTCCCAGGTGGAGAGATAAACAAAGGAAGGCAGGGGTAATAAAGGTTTACACTGATTGAAAGGTTAACAAAAATGTAATATATTATTTAACAGGGAACAGAAAGGAAGCACGGTAGGGATTAACAGGGTAAAGGGATTATAGGGGTAACAAGGTAAGGAGGGGTAAATTTCCAAAAATACAGAACCAAATGCTGCATTGAAGCTCCCCAATACTGGACCTTGATGGATTGAGGTGGATCGAAGCTGGATGGCCAGTCCTTAGATGTGGATGAAGGCAGGGAATGAGTCTGGAGAACAGGCCCAGGTCCCAAGGTGGTCATGGCCACGTGCAGTACAGGGAACACTAAACAGCAACGGAGCAGCGTCTCCAGCCGAAGGGTCTCAGCAGAGAGAGATTTTGTGTCCCTCCCCCACCTTTTATAGATCTTGGCAGGAAGTCCCGAAGACAGGAAGACAGGAGTGGGAATAGAAGAGGTCTCCGCCTCTTCTTATTCAGGCTTGCTCCTGGTTTTAGATTTCAGATCTCTACCCACCGGGAGAAGCAGGAATTTCAAACCATCACATGAGGCCATATCTGGAGTAATGTGTCTGTATTTATACTGTGTATAAATACATGAAGGGACGGTACAAACAAGACAGAGCCAGATTCCTTTCAGCGGCACCCAGACAAACAAATTGAAACACAAGAGGTTTTGTCTGAACATCTGGAAATATTTTTTTTACTGTAAAGGTGACTGAGCACTGGTATAAGTTGCTCATGGAGGTTGTGGAGTCTTCCCCTTGAAGGTATTCAAAAGCTGTCTGGGCATAGTCCTAAATAGCTTGCTACAGGTGGTCCCACTTGATTAGGGGGGCTGGACAAGATGACCTATGGATGTTCCTTGCAGTCTCAACCATCCTGTGATTCTGTGATGCTTTATGTGTGTCTAACAGTTCAGGCCTGTGGATGTTCGCGTGTCTTCAGGTTCTGTATGGAATCACTGTTATTCATAGAACAGGTTTCAAATATATAAGTGAACAACTGCAACCCTCAAGTTTACATTTTAAATGAAAGAAAACTGGCTATAAATCTTAACGGATAGTTTTATTAATAAATCATGATGTTGATGACCATGTCAGAATGAGCAAAAATGGAACAGATCAGATTATTCCAGGGAGGTCTTCAGCACTGTACATATTCTCTGAATTGGCCAAAAAGAATAGTATTGAAAAAAGCAGTAATTCATTAACACATAGGTCAAATGATCCAAAGAGCTCCAGGACTTGATTTCTTACAGGTATTTTCAAAAGAAAAAGAAAAATATCAGTTTAAAAAAATACTACAATAGTTAAATTCCACTGAATTCAGTGTGTATGTTTGAATATGTAAATATATGTTAAATATATTTAGATTATTTAGGACAGACTGTGAGACAATTTTATCTCATAGGATATCTGAGATTTTCAGCAAGAGATTGCTCATATATTCAAGCATGTTTGTGACACATAAGTGGGGCAAAAAAAAAAAAATACCCACAATTTGCTGAGATACTCAGGCTTTGTCAAAGCATTAGTGAATTTCTTCTTACTTATGTGACATGCAGCTGAACAATCACCTGATCTTCTCAAAGTGCTTTTCTTTTTAATAAGGATAACATATAAGGTAAGAATGGAATTTGCACTTAGAGCAAATCTTGCATGAGGATCCTCTGTTGATCCACTAGGTTGCACTAGCAGTATAGCTGCAGTAAATGTTATCACAGTGTGAAAAAGGTTATTGATGTTTTAAATGTTGTTATTGATTTATTAGTACAAATCACATAAAACAAATGCATGACTATTTCTAGGTGTTTGTGAATGACAAACATTCCAAATTACTTTCCAGCAAAGAGCTAAATACTACATGCAATTACAACTCTTTCATGTTATATTTGCTTTGGATGTAAAGTGTAGAATATCATCCCAGAGTGAGAATCTTATATAAATATGATTTATTTCAAGATCATAAGCAGATGAATGGAATTTGCAGCAATTTTAATTAGGACACCATAGAATCATAGGATTATAGAATTACTATGATTGGAAAGGACCTCTAGGATCAACCATGGAATTAACTTTACCAAAAGCACAAGATAAGGTTCAAGACACAGCTATTTATTATAATCTTTTCCCCCTTTCCCACTTGCACACAGGAATTTTTTATCAGCTGTGATAGAGGAGGCAAAAGAAAAGATAAATTCCCCATGTAATTTTGTGTTTCCTGGAAACTTTATTTTTCCTAGAGTAATCAATAGTTAGTCTTTGTATCTAAGATATTGTATTTTTACTATATGCAGATGTTCTAAATATTTAGAAAAAATTTGCTCATCTTTACAATGAACACATAATATCTTCTGTCAAGATTTCCATGTAGTGATTCAGTCATTTAGACTTCTGTTTTAGGATTGCAGGATTTATTTTGGAGTTAATACTTTTACAGGTCAAATTTCTCTTGCCTCATAATTTAAGGCTTGAACATATTTAGTTTCACTTCAGAATAATTACCTCATTGAAGTTACTTTTTTCTTCATGCTTTTCTGTATTGTGTGCTTACTTTTCTACCTTTAGGAGAATCACTATAGCAACTCTATAAATCATTATCCAGTCTTCGTTGTTCCTTTAGTTAAAGAGAATAGCTCTAACAGCTACTGAATTGCCTGTGTTAGTGTTCTTGATTATACAGCTGATTGGATCCATTTAAGGGCTGGATTAATTTCAGTTTTTTCTGCATTCTTTTGTTGGCAGGAAAATTATTAAGCTTGAATCTCAGTTGATATTTCTATTTGATGAGAAACTGTCAAAGGATAGCAAGATTGTTCCCTGACCTTCCTGTCATTCAAGCTGTTAAACATCTACAGATGTATCATCAAAATAGAAACAAAACCTGTCTGCAACATTAATGATTAGCCACTATAGAAGACAGATTGCACAGGCACATAATGAGTAGTTCACGTTGCTTGTCATCATTCAAAGCCGGTTGATAGAGCAGTTGAACCACATAGATAAGTGTCAGATACAAACTGACCAGCTATGCAAGCAGAACATTTTTGAACCATAGCTGGACTTAACATAAACCCATCAATATTGCATCTTCAAAAAAAAAAAAAAAAAAAAAAAAAAAAGAGAAAAGAAAAGTAAAAGTTACCACTTTATAAATGTGACAAGCAATCCAATGGTATCAGTAAAGGTCTGGACACCATTTTCTTCTTTTTTTTTTTTCTTTTTCCCCACCACAGCATTATGACAATGACAGAGAATGTATTTGTATGAGGTCAAAAGTATAAGAATCACCTTTCTTGATCAGACTTCTTGACGCTGAGCACTAGACAGATGAAACTTTGTTATATTCCTCTTTTATTCTATTTCCTTTTCCTGCTGGAGATTTATTTGGTGCTCATGTCACAACATCTTGGAAATCTTAAGAATCTCAGGAAAAAATGAGAAAATACATTAGTGTTGCTACTTCAACAGTGAATCTGAAATAGAAATTCTTTTGAATTTTTTATAATATATGACTATCTAATAAAATCATTATTTAATAGTGAACATTTGTAATAGTAAGTTTAATTTCCGATAGTTATTTTTACTTTGAAGTATCCATGTAAAAACAATGAAATAACCAACCCATAATCGTTACCAGTCAGGTATTAGAAAAGATAAGGTCTCTTGTTTCCACTAGAACATAGAAAACTCACTGAATATTCCACTGGATAAGATTTTTTATTTATTTATTTATTTTTAAGAATAGTTATTCAAAACATTTGGATGCTTTTCTTATTCAATGACCTCTTAAATTCAAACTGCAAACTTTAGAACTCCTTTTTCAGCTGCTACTTAACCTGGAGGTGTCAGAAAGCTTTCATCAATATTATTATAAGTCCTGAACTAGTCTTATTTCATTCCCAGATAGTTGGGATTTTCTCAGATTATCAGAAAAGGAGAGAGTTTTATTTTTTAGACTCATGGAATACATTTAGAGACAAAAAAAAAAAAAAAAAAAAAAAAAAAATTGTTTTTTTTTAAAAATAAAGGAAAAAATTTAAAAAAAAAAAAAAAAAAAAAAAAAAAAAAAAAAAGACATTGTAACTGTAATTTTATCTTAAAACATCTGCATAAGTGATCCAACTATCTTTTAAAAAATAGCAGTGGTTACATATCCCTTCAAACCTGGAATTATGGTTAAGGCATCAACTTTTCCTATTCTTCCAAGGTCAAACTCTTTATACCACGTCTTAGCAGGTGTGGCTGAGCAATGCCCCCATATTCTGGCCAACACGTCCTATGGGTAGGTGCTCAGGACACTTGGTATTAAACAAAACACAGGGAGCTGAGTCCTTGAAGGTAAAAAAAAATTCGATAGGTTGTCTTCTATCTCTTGAACAAATATTCCTGACTGCCATAATTACTGAAAAATTCAAGCACTTCCTATTTGTCATTGTGAAAAACAGGGGAGAAGATCTGACCGCCAGAACTGTTGTTTCTGAGTGCACATCCCATGTAAATAGTCTTTCTTTCAGTTTCTCATTCACAGGGAAAAGATTAATTTCAGTCAAATCCTTTTCATTATCATTTTCTATTTGCTAGGAGTCAGCATTTGACTGTTCAACATAAGGCCTCTTTTGGGTGTTATTCCAAGATTCTTATTACTTGTCATGTAACAGTATTTAAACTGGGGTGTCTCATTTTGGGCTTCAGAAGTCTGTGACCAAGGGTCAGTCACTGCACCATCTGAATGAACAGCAAAAGAAAAGGATCTGCCTGGATAGAAGCAGTATCTCTAATAACTAATATTCTAAGAACTTTTAAGATTACTTTGAAATTAAAGTCCCTTTTCTTTTGGACTTCAGAGCAGATATAACGTAGTACGTTAGTTTGGATCTGATATCCAAAAAGAATTTGGGGTTTTTGAGTGCTCTAACTTTGTGTGAAGGGGATAGATTTAGTAATAAGGCAGACTGAATTCTAATTTTTAAGGATAGAAGAGGAGAATATAGTACTGAAGTTGCAGATGAGTAGTTAGAAAATAGAATGGATAGCTTTGTGATTAGAGGGGTGAGAGAAGATAACCTGCGTTATTAATTTTTACTGTTGCTCTCACATGTGGCTGTAACTGTCTTTAACAGCGATACCCATGACCTCAGTTTTTTCCTGCCATTTGTGGTGGTGACTTTGTTAGCCCACATTTGATCTTCTCTTTTCTAGTTATTATACCTTGCAATACTGTTCCCATTTTTTTAAGTTCTTAAAGTGTTATCTGATCTGTGGCAGCATAAAAAAATGGCTTTTTCCTTTATTTTCTTTTCAATTCTCTCCATTACCTTTGTGGTCAATTAACTTTCTCTATTTTACCACAGCTCTGCTTCATATTTCCCCAGGGTTTGTTCATTCACAGCAGTGGGTAACATTATATTTCACTCTCTGGTGTCTTTTAATTTTCTTTTAACAATCCATTTTGATGAAAGTCCTGCACTAAAACATTAAAGAAGTTCTGCTAATGCTTATAACTTTTGTCTTCCATAAACACACTTTTTTTAGTTGTTTTGCTTATTATTTTGAGATTTTTGTGCTGCCTTTTTTTTTTTTTTCTTAATAAAACAGGTCTTTTTAAAGAAAATAAACACAAAGCACATGTTGACAATTTAAATTGTCTTCTTGGTACCATTTTATTAGCAACAGCAGCTATCTTTTTGCACACAGTTGCAGTCTCGTAGCCCTCAAGTGCCAGCACAGATCTATTTATTATTATTGTGAGTTTTCCCTGCTGGTGTGTCTTCTGCATTTCCTGACTCCCCTGCATCATCTTTCTCTTTGTTTTTCATTTGACCATCCTTCAGTTGTCAGGTATCTCCTGTTGCATGATCTAGGATCCACTTTTTTTATTAATTCTGAAGTCTATTTGTAGCTCAGTACTTCGATATATTGTTCTGATCTATTTGTTTACTTAATTTAAGCCTTATCTTCTAACACCCTCTCCAGAGAAGAATATTCCCTTTTTATTCTTTGGTTATTTGATCTCAAGCCAGTCTGGCATTATGAATGTTGTACTGATTGTATTCTATCCCTTTTCAAAATTTTTAAAATGCTGTTGGTGTTGTCTTATCTATTCAGCACATTTATAGTTTGATTTTCTATTTTCCTATGCGTTTCATAAATTCAGTACTTTCAAAACACAGATGTAACTGAACTTATACTTCCAAAAAGGGAAAAAAAAACACCAATATGTTAAATATGAAGAAAACAACATTTTTTTTTTTTTTTAAATAAAATGAAACTAATCTTTGCATATACAAACTTACTATTTGACTGTAAACAATGCTAAAATACAATGATCTATATTTTTCTATCAACTGTATATTTACAATTGAAACATTATCAACTTTAAAAATATTATGACATATTTAAATTTTTTTAAAACTTATTTTAAAACATTTATAAAAGAAGAATATATTCTTTCTGTACCTAGAATTCTTTCTTTAAATCTTAAAAAAAACATCCACAAGAAACATTGATTCTGCGGAATCTGATTGGGAGTTCATTAGTCTGAGGGAATGTGGGTTTTTTTGTGATTTTTCCAACATTTTTACATTGCTTTTGACTCTTCTGATGTTAATTATCCTAGTTTTCACTAGTTCCATTATTTGTATAGTTAGATGGTTTTTGAAACCTTTCTAGGCTTAACAAGAAAATCAAATACCTTCCTCCTTTTACATGTGGCCCATTAGATATTCAGTACTCAAGTTTCTTTCCATTTTCTCACATTTATACAGTATTTCTTGAGATTTTTTCACTTTTCCAATATATTGGGGGAAAAAATATCACTCTCTTGTAATGAAAAATGTATAGAATATAATGGAAATTGATTTACTTCCATAAATACTTCTTTGCAAGTTTCATTATATACCACAAGACATCCCTAATACATATATTTACCTTACAACACAGTTTTCTCCAGTCAGAATTTCAATGAGCACCATCAAATACATCATTATTTATCAGTTTCCCACACCTGTATAACCTTTCATTAGAGCTGAATCCAAATTATATGAATGGATCATGCACACATGCAGCTGTAGCCAGGATAACTGTAACCATATCTGAACAAATAATATGTAAGGTATTTCTGATACCTACTGAATTTATCAAAATTTCCTGCAAGACTTCTTAAAGGATAAGACAGACTACTTTAAAAATTATTTTTTTCACTATGTTGTTTGTATATTCTTTATTGTTCTATATGTTTGATTGCCTGGCATTGAAGCTATAATATGTTGAAAAGCAAACAAATATGAGAGGTGACTCAGGTGTTTGGGTGTATGACTACATATTGCTTGCATTGGAAACTTAGTAATTTTCAAATGTACCATTACTCTAAAGACAATTGTTACTGACTCAAAACAGACAAAAGAGAGGAAACTTCAGGTGCATATTCATTACATCCAACAAATGAACACTGGCCTAGCTTGTAAAAACTGATCTAGTAGCAGGGTAACAATCATTACAATTCAGAATGACATTTAAAAATGAAACATACTGAAATTTCCTTATTATCCTAGGGGAATTAAAAATGTTCATTTAAAGGTTACTTTTGGTTGAAAGCAAAAGAGAGATGAAAGGCATCTGCTTTCCTATAACTGCTAAAAACTCTGAAGTAGGCTATTGTTTTCTGTTGCTATGAGGAATACTACTAATATCCCACTAATCATTTCAAGAAGAAAATGTTTTAAGTCTACCCTTATTAATAGTTTAGTTAACAGTCTTATAGCACAATCTAAAGCAAAGTTCTTCAAACACTTGGCAACATTGTCTGTTAAGAAATTTTTGGAAGCAACTTATTTCAGCCATATAAATCATGAAGGTACATATTTAGCAGTAAAAATCAAACTCCCTATACCTTTTATTTAAATTCATAGCTAAAAGTGTAAGAAATGATGGAAACAGAATAGTTCCTGTCAGGAGGGACCTCTGGTGATCAAGTGGTCCAACACCACTGCTCAAAGCAGGACTAGTTAGGTCATTCAGCTCAGGGACAGGTTCAGCTGGGCCATGAGTATCTAAGGATACTCCTGTTCTCCTCTATGAGCCTCTCCTCCATTATCCATGGAGACTTTAAGGATAGATGATCCACAGCCTCTCTGTAACCTGTCTTGTGCTTGACTGCCTTCGTACAAAATAAGGAAGTAAAGAAATAAAATTCTAGTCTCTAACAGAAATTTCCCACGTTTCAGATCATGTCTGTTGCCTCTGTCCTGTCATTGCACACCTTTTAAAAGAATATGGCTCATATTTCCTCTACCCTCTGATCAGGTACTTGAAGGCAGCAATGTTTTCTGCCCTTTGTCTTCTCTTTTACAGGTTGAACAGGCCTAGCTCTTTCAATCTGTCCTTGTACATCCTGTGCTCCAGCCCCTGACCATCTTTCCAACCTTCACTAGACTATTTCCAGTGTATCCCTGTCTCTGTTTAGCTGGGGAGCCCAGCACTGGACACAGCAAGCAGACGTGTCTCATGGGGGCTGAGGGGAAGAATTATATCCATTGGCCTGATGCAGCGCTCTCCTTAAGGCAGCACAGGAGACTGTTGGCCTTCCTTGCTGCAGGAACACACTGCTGGCTCATGGTCAACAACTTCATTGCGCGTTTCCTGTAAGGCTGCTCCTCAACAGTTTGGAAACCAGCCTGTACCAGTCCATGGGATGATTCTTCCCCAGGTGCAGGACTTTATATTTCCCTTTGCTGAACTTCATGAGGTTCCTGTTGGCTCATTTCTCTAGCCTGTTGAGTTCTCTGTTGTCGTTACCGACACCCGATCCCCGGGATCTCTGCCACCCAACCTCTGCCGTTGGGTACCATCAGCAGACACAGGCTTCAATGTGAAGGATGTTGCAAATGGCGTTTATTGCGCAGCTGCAATTGCTTATATAGCACAAGCCACACCCACAAGGCCCCTCGTGGGCAGTCTAAGCTTTCCGTTACATTGCGAGATCTTCCGCACGCCGATCCCTGCCTAGGGCGGGCTCTGCTCACCACAACACTCTGTGACGGTATCAAATCATCCTGTGTACTAACCACTACCCCCTATCTGGTGTCCACCACAAAGCTGCTGAGAGTACACTACACCCTGTCATCAGGTTTATAAATATTAGGTGTTAGGCATTATTGATACCAGGACTGATCACTGAAGGATGCCCCATGTTACTAGCTATTATGTGAACTTTGTATTTCTTCGTCAACTTTATTCACTTAACCAGATCTCTGAAAGAAACTTTACAGTCTATCTTGAAAAGTCAAACAAAAATTTTACAACTGTATGAGCAAAACTTAATTACTTTACAAAGCTACTTTACAAAAACTTTAAACTTTACAAATTACTTTACTACTACTTTACAAAAACTATGTAGACTCTAAGAAGTATGCTGAGAGGACAATAAAAAATTTATCAGGGTTAGATAGATCAGAAACTGAATACTAGTCCTTGTACCATGAGGTTTTATATGTTGTTACCGTGAAGTATTCCAAAAAGAATTTACTCATAATGCCCTTTTAATATAGCTCTGTTGAAAATTGTAATGAACATTTTAATAATAGTGATCTGTGTTATTTACTTTGGTAGCACTTTTCTCTAAAGAAAAGTCCATGAATATGCATTTGCTTCTGTCCTATGTCCCACCACTGAATTTTAGATGAGCCATGGAGGAGAACAGGATTGCTCAAAACCATTATTTACAAGGTGAAAAACAGCAAAAGAGAGGGAAATTCCTGTTCACTTTAGCTGAGATCATTAAAAAAAAAAAAAAGCCTCTGCATAGTTCCCAAATGGCACAGTAGTTTATGTACAAGAAACATGGAGCCATTTTTCAGGTGAGGTCAATAATTTGGTTTCATGGAACTGCTACTGACATTGCATTGTCTTTTTCAAGTTTCTTTTTTAGTCTCTAGACACATGCTGCTTCTGTCACATTTGAAGATTTTTGTATTTCCTTCCGTCATATATGAAGAGGGTTGTAGCCTTGTGGAAAATCTGATTTTTGAGTTGGAATGCAGCTCATGTTTCACACAGAAACTGCTAAGACATTGAGAATTGAACTTCTAGAAATATCTTGAGATTTTCAGTCATAAAGAATTCAGTAGGAAAAAAAAAAAAAAAAATCCTAACCCCATCTTCTAGATGTCTCCTAGTTTGAAAATATGTTGATGCTGAAATACATTAAAATTTTATTTTTCTGCTTTAGGGAGTGAAATTCCACAGGAGTGGTAAGATTTGTGCTGAATGGACTGGCTTTGCTCCATATGAGCAGCATTTTGGAAATACTGTAATTCAGAAGTGAAAGATTTTCTGGCTAGATTGACCTCTATGTGTGATACTGATATAGGTAAAATATGCTTACTCGTTGATTTCGCTAATGAAAAGCTGTAGGTCTTTTATTGCTATATTAAACTTCTTTTGCAGTTCAATTATGTGGAAACTAAAGGCCTTTTCCCCCTTTTTCTCCCAGTTAATTGTTTATATAAGTATGAGCATTCATGTGATTAAATGGATAAAAATTATATAAGCTTCCTCTAAGTTAAGAGGTATAATAGACAAAAAAGAGTAAAAGACAATTTCATCTTCATGCTTTTTCAGATTAATATGACCACTGTTTCCCCTCCAGATGAAGATGAAACAAATTTTCTACAAAAGAAATTGTCTGTAACTGTTGCCAACTGCCTAGGGGAAAAAAAAAAAAAAAAAAATCTTTCCATTAATATTTTTAAAATTTTTTTTTGTCAGTATGGGAAAGAGAGTTCTCAGTTTGTCAATAGCTGATTGTATGTGTTTTGCATGTTCTCTTTTTATCCTTTTTTTTTTAAAACAAACTGTAATTTGTTTGAGTATATTAGAGATTTTGTAACCAATTCACACATTTCAGTGACTCCTCTAGAGTAATATACATATTTGTGATTATTTCCTGTAATGAAATGAGACAGTGCACACCTTTTTGAATTGGTGGAATAGCAGCAATCAAGATTATTAACCTGCAGGACTGCAAAAAGTCATGGAAGTATCAAAAAATACATGATAAAGAGAGATTAGATTGAGATTCTTCACTGCCTGTCCATGTGCTGCTAATGACAGTGAGATCTTGTTTGTAAGATTAAATTTATGCATTGCTTCATCTCCTACTGACACTCAAAACATGTCAGATAAGAGATGATTCAAACATTAAAAAAAAACAACACTTTTTTCTTATCATTTTGGCCAAGGCATTTAAACCTCCTTTCACACGGGATATAATTTAACTGATGTTGATTTGAAAGGAAAGCAAGATTTCTTTGCAATGATTTTGTTCCATCTTGGGATGGCTGTTTCAAGTTTACTGGTGGAGGTTACAGGTTATATTTTAGTTACCTCTTCTTATCAGACTTTGCCAAAAGACGGATTTGAATATCCCTCTATTTAAACTTCATATATTATATAACAATATTATCTTTTTCTCTGTATTTCTCAGTATTTTCATTGTGGTTGATATTACTGATATTTTCATTACATTAAGTTGGATGGTAGAGCATATTTTAAACTTTCAGGTGCTCGCTCAGACAATCAGTGTAAAGGAACTAAATATCTTGAAGGTGATATACTGCATTTTTTGTTTTACTGCCAAAATGCAACATGGTAAGACTTGCTTTTCTGTTGACTTCATCAATGAAAAAAAAACAAGCAAAACTATAAAGTATTGTGACTGCCTGTACGTCCAAATGATTAAGAGTAAAATAAACCCCTTACTTTTTAAAGGAACAAAATAAAAGGATGTCAAACTAACTACGACTTCTACAAACGTAACCTTAAAGAAAAAAAGGCAATCTTCTAAAAGTGTCTGGCTTTCTCTTTTCCTCAAGAAATTCTAGAACTTATTCCAGATAGTGTATTACTTTACAAGAATTGCATTAATTTTGCTGAGAACAGATTTCAGAAACTTAAGAAGGATAAAAAGGCATACATCAAGAAGAGATTAAGAAGAGAAAAACATTAGCATGATCTTCTTGAGTATGTAGTCTCTGCTTTTCTCTTATTTTTTTTTTTTTTAAGTATTTCAGGATGGAGGTGTTTCAGAATATTTTCAATTTTTCTGTTCTATATTTTCTTGAATTGTGTTTGATTAATGCATGCATAGTAATGACTCCACATCTCAGGATTTGAACTAGATGTAATCAAAATGGTAGTTACTGGAGAGATCAAGACCTTGTATAATACTATAGAAAGTCCATTATAGAACAGGTATGTAAAATACAGATCTTACTTTCAAAGGCTACTGGTATGTCCTTTCTTACACTGGGCCTGTAAGTTTTGTGGGGAAAACATTTTTTACTTGTAGCAATGGAATCACACTTAAATTTTTTAAGTGGAGCTCCCAGCTTGTGCTCACAGAATCCACTGATGCACAGATATACTGGCTGAAGTAGAAGTTCAGCTTTGTAACTGCAAGGATTAAACAGTAAGGTGGGTCCACCCATGGCTAAGGATGAGTTGCATAGAAGCTGTTAGCAACAAGTAAGAATAAATAGGTTTGATCGGCAGTAAAATTCAAATGCTTCTGAATGAATTGGACACTCTCTTGTGCCAGTTTAGAGAACGTAACAGCTGTGACATAAGATTGGGTATTCATTACTGTCCCGGTTAGAAGGCAGAATTGTGTCCCACCTCCCTTATCCCTTAGTTTTCCCAGGTAGAGAGGTAAACAAAGGAATGCAGGGGTAATGAAAGCTTTGCACCGATTGAAATGTTAACAAAATGAAATATATTATTTAACAGGCAACAGAAAGGAAGAAGGGTAGGGGTTTAACAGGGTAAAGAGATTATAATAACAACAAAGCAAGGAAGGTTAAATTTCCAAAAATACAAAACCCAAATGCTGTGCTAAGGCTCCCCAGTGCTGGATCTCGCTGGATTGAGGTGGATGCACAATCCTTGGATGTAGATGGAGGCAGGGAAGAGTCTGTAGGTCAGGCCCAGGTCCCAAGATGGCCACGGCCATGTGCAGCACAGGGAACCACAAACAGCAGCAGAGCAGTGTGTCCCCAGCCAGGACCCCAGCAGAGAAGAAGAGAGGAAGAGACATGTCTTCTCATCCCCTTTATAGACCCCAGCAGGAAGTCCCAAAGACAGGAAGAGGGGAGTGGGAATAGAACAGATCTCCGCCCCTCTCATTCAGGCTTCCTCCTGGTTTTAGATTTCAGATCTCCACCCACCAGGAGCAGCAGGTTTCAAACCATTACAATTACTAAGTAATTCTCTGTCTGAGCATGATAACAGTTTCCTTATTGAGGTGTTAAGGTTTAAACCCCCAGCCCTGAATGAGGGTTGGCATGTGGATGATGTCCACAACCAGGCAAGAAAGACCCTCCTGATTGCTTTTCACCCAGGGTCTGGCCAGCCTTGGGTGGGAACTGATTAGGAGATCACCAGCAGGTGCCCCCACCTTCCACATTACCTTGGAGGTGGGGCAAGAAGCCACCTCTGTAAGAGCTGACAGCTTGCAGTGGGGTTGGTCTACATAGTGCATGCGCTGTGTGAAGGTTCTGGCTATTGGAAGAGGTCCCTTACTCTTCATGACAAGTGGAGTTCCCAGGATGGCAGGGCCAGAACATGAAGTTGTCTCTGAATCCCTACTATACAACTGGGCTCATAGCCTGGCTGCTACCATTGCCCATGGCTTTGCTCTTTGGCTGGGGTGCTCCCCTCTGCGGTGGGTGAGTGCATTGACTTGTTCCTCCCTCTGGTTGTCTGGCCCGTTGGGTCTCTGGTGTGTGATGTGGTAGTGGAAGGAGGACTTTGGCTGCTGATCTGCCTGCTAATAAAAATATCATTCTGTGTGGGGCAAGTGGTCAGCAGAAGACTTATGCGGACAAATCTCAGTACCTAGAGAGACCTAGAAAGGGCTGTTAGTTCTTGAAAGAAGTGCCAGCTTCTGATAATCCTGATGTGGATGGGAATTCCAAAGTAAATATTCTCTGGAACATCGCATTTTTTTTTCCCAGGAGAAGAAGCTATAAACCACTCTCTTGACTCATCCTGGGTTTAACAACAATTTTTAATTATCTGATGGTAGGCACCCCAAAAAGAGCTTCTAAATTAAGAGCACTTTTTACTTAACAGATGTAAATCTAAACTTATTCTATCAGAGTTAATAGAATTTTATCATATAAGTATAGGATTGGCATATAGAAAAAGGGGGTGAGGGGTGGGAGGTGAAAGAGAAGGGAACTCTATTTTGTTCACCACAGAACTTAGGGACAAGTATAATTCTCACTTTGCTCAGATGAGAAAGTGAAGCTCTTACTCTGTCTCACACTCTTTTCTCCTGTTTTCCTAATGCTTTCACAGAAATCTACCTTTAGTTTGTCATCTTTGATTTAAATTTCTTTAAAATGTAATTGCATAATCTTTCAGATTCTGGCAGGCACCTTTGTCAGTGAAATTCTTGGTCTTACAGCCCCTGTTTGATAGAATTAAGAGCTGCTAAATTTACAAAGGACTAACGAAAGATACAATTTTTTATTTGCGGTTGAAACCTCATTTTACCAGCAAGTCTTTTTAAGGAACTCTATAGCAAAATGTATGCTTGTACATCCATGTTCCTGAATTTCCTTTCTAGAAGCCAAGACTCTGCATTTACAAATATGTTTGTCTCTGTGTGTGTTTTATTAAGAATGTGGAACATAGCTTGCATGTTTGCTGTGCTCAGCCTTAAGAGATCTCAAATGCACAGACACTGTTTGAATTAATTTCCCCAAATCAGTTTTGGTTTTGCACACTCTGGGTGTACATTTGGCTCTTAGCCACGTTAAAAGCCCTACACGTAACAAATTTGTGGTTGCTTTGTTTACCAAACTTTTGCATTTTTTTTGCAGCCCCAACAAAACTGGGAGGTAGAAAGGCTTTCACTTTGAGAAAAAGCAGGAGTGTAGAATGTAATCTTCTGTCCTCACTGATGGTAATTTTTAAATTGATATTGATGTCTTAAGTGTCCCCCTAATCTAATTTCTCCCTGTCCTTATTTTCTTGTGTGATTCTTAGCCTTGACTCATTTCTTTCACTCATCTACATAGTTTATCTTCAGATTTTTCTATTACCAAGCTGATTTGCTTTGACCAGCAGCTCATGCTATTCCATGCTTAATTTTTAACTTTCCAGTTTGTCTTTTTATTCAGCAACAGAGTTAATTTATACAGCACCCTCTCTGCTGTTAAACCTTCCAGGTCTCTAGCTCCTTTTTTGTCTTACTGCAACAAGATACAGTAGTTTCACTAGCCATAAAAGGCACTTAATTTCTATACTTGATCATTTCATGAAGTATTTGAGATAATGCTGTATCGACTTATCCAGCTTTCATTGTTAATCTGTTCTCCCCTACATTTCTACTATATTCCATGCCAATCATTATTTCCACATGCAGTGCAACTCCAGCATCCATAGTTTTTCATACCCTTTCTCCAGTCACATGGCTTTTGTTAATTTTGCCATGAACTTAAGTATCACCATCTACTCTGTTAGCTCCTTCTCCTGTCACTCCTGTACTTTATTCAAATGAAAACTTCAATTTTCCCTGTCATATTCATCTATCTGCAAGATTAACTATTCCTTTACCATTCTAATTACCCTTTGACCTAGTTCCATCACCTCAGCTTTTACCTCAGCTAAATCCTTCATTTTTTCTTCAGCAGAAAACAAACTCTATATACTCTCTTCCATGCTTTTCTTGTCTCTGCAAGTAGCTCCCTATCTTGATGCTTTTTTTCACTTCCAGTTTACTGGAATGCAGATTAAGTGAGAGCCATGGTATGTTTGTAAAGTGTGTATAATTTCCATTTTTGATAAAAAATTTGGAAATCTGTCTTATCACTAAGATAAAAACAAACCAGCAGGATATAAATTATTTCTTACTGAGAGCCTACTTTAGATGATCTTAGATGGTCGTATAATTATCAGATGTAAATATACACAAAAAGAAAGAAGAATTAACAGTTGCAACTGGCTTTCTTCTAAGTAATTGTCAGCTTCACCCTGGGCAAAATGCTGTATATTTCATGTTATGCATAGTTCTTTCATTAGGAAAAAAAAAAAACCCTGAACTTTTTCCCAGTAATCATTGTTACACTCATAGTCTTGTTAACAGTCTAAGGGAATAAGCCATATACACATGAATCCAGGAAACAACTGTTAGACTGATTAAAATCTTAACAGTTGAATCAATACACAAGAAACAGCTCTTCTTAGTCTACTTACAGTAATGCTAACAGAGTCAATATTAATACAAAAACTTCATTAATAACAACCTCAAAATAATAATTGAGAGGGGAAAAAACACCTTCCCAATAGCTGCTTTTTTTTCTCTAGTGTTCATGCTCATTTTCCCAATGTTTCTTCGGATTTCATGGTCAATGGCAACAGTGTTTACCAAGCCAAGAGATGTAGTGTCAAAGCGTGTCCTAAGTTCTTCACTTGGTAGAAGGGACTCTCACAGTGTTAGTACCTTGCTCTTTAGTCTCAGAATCTGCTTGGAGTTCTTGTTATGGGCTCATCACAGCCTGCTTTCTCATTCATCCCCAGATACAGTTTGACTGTACAAATATTTACACAATAGTCTCCACCAACTTCAATTAATGTAAAAATATGTTTGTTACAATTTGCCAAGGTTTGTCAGAACTTTACCATATTTGATAGTCAGAGAGAGTATCCTCAGACAAGCTAATCAGGAGTCACTTGGCCATTAGACAGTTTTGAATAGAAGGGAAAAACAATGGGTCTTGCCAAGGCAAACCCAGACATGTCCCAAGTCCCTGCATTGAGAGGTCAATGCAGCATTTATGATTTTCTACTAGTAATGGCAAAATCATATTTAGTGCTACACCAGTAAGTCTATTATTAGGTAAGTTATAATGCTTATATGGTCTGCCTACCACAAGGGCCATCCTGAAATTCCAGAGTCCAT
>NW_008614364.1:0-2495 GCF_000691845.1 Merops nubicus | reverse complement strand
CGCTCTATATGACAAGTCCATTGAACAAACAAAAGATATATTCTGCAATTGTGGTGTGAACAGAAAAAAATAAGATCCAATGCAAATGCAGATGACCACGTGTGCTGATAACGGTGATCATTTCAGATTTGGGGTGAAGATGTGATAAGTCTATGATTAGTGATTGCATTATTCATTTTATAACGGATCAACATCTTTACATGGGGGCAAACTTTCTACTTAAACTCTCACGGTTTCTCTCTGAAAAACAGTGGAAGTAACTGATATACCCAGTTTTTGAAAACCAGGCTATTAACATAGGTTCTGAACTCTGTGTCTAGGAACTTGATTTTACATCCTTTCATTTCAAGAATCAGAGTGTTTTTCCCTGGTTAGACAATGTCATTATCTCATACCTTTATTCTTGATTCTACATTCTTAAGTTAAGATTAGTATATATTCTCTGACATGGATAGTACAACAAATGTACTAACCACAGAATAGCTGAAAACTTTGAATAATAAACAAGTACCTTAATTTCATGAAAAGTTCTAGGGATAAAGAGTTAAGTACAGGATTACTTTAAGAAGAGATGGAAATGGAAGTTTTTGTGACTTGGTCTGGCACTAAGCTGATTGCTACCTTAATCTTTGTTTATTATAGCTACAGAAAAGAGGTAGGCTGGCAAATGTGTTTTTTTTGGTTTTTTTTTGTTTTTTTTTTTTAAGGAAAGAATTGCAGATGCAGACAGGAAAAAGCTTTAGGAGAACTCAATTACAGTGATAAAGGATTTGAAATAAAATTGAAGCTTTTGTTTTATGAGAAAGAATTAAAAGGATGAATGACAATGATCTAATTAAACCCCATGGCAGGAAAAAAAAAAAAAAAAGAAACCAAAGCAGACATCAAACAAAACAAAAAACACAGGGAATATGGAGGAATTGTGATATTGTAGAAGTAATAAATATTAGGAAGTTCTTCATACAGGAAATTGAAAAAAAAAAAAAAATCGGTAATTCTAAACTACAGTGGACATGTTTGGCGTCAATGTTGAGAAAATAAAAATACACAAAGAAGCAAAGATGGATGCCTGTAGGATTACAGTTCACAAGACATCTTGGTTAATTTCTTCTTTCTACAGACTTCAAGCATGGTCTCTTGAAAAACAGTTTCCCAGTTATGATATGTCTATCTTCTTTCATATTTTCAGTTAAATATCTTGTTTGTTTGTTTTTGTATCTAAACCATGTTCAGCTATCATTCATTGCTACAGTCTCTGGTACAACTACCTTGTTAAAAGTGTCTTAGGTCACTTTTCAAAAGCTTGCCATTCATATGCATTACAGCCAAGAAAGTTTAGACCTAGCTGGAGAGTTATTAAGGAGAAGCAATTCCACTGTGGATTGTTTAAACAATGACAAAAAAAAATGAAAACATTTAAAAAACCCAACAAAGTCAGACAAAACCAATCTATCAGTCAGAAAATTTTAGTCATATATTCTGTTGCAAGTGTTTGAGGTCAATAAATGTATTAATGAGCTTTTATTTCTCTGACATAACTGTATTGGGAAGTTAATTTTGCTGAAGCATTTGGTGAAAAAAATATTAGCAGTGTTGTTAATGGGAAAACAGAAATTAAATATGAAAGGTCAGGAATTTCAGCAGAGGATCAAGTCTACATTTTTGATGAATGACATGCTTTTTAAATCTTTGTGTAACTGTAATTTGTCCTATTATCTATGATATAGATAGCAGCTGATTGCACTGTGTAGAACTGTCTATCATTCTAAAATAATAGAATCATAGAATCATTTAGGTTGAAAGACTTTTAAAATCCCATCCAACAATTAGCTGCCAAGTGCACCATTAAAAATGCCCTTAAGCACTTGATCTATGTGCCTTTTAAATATCTCAGGGGATGGCGACTCCATCACCTCACTGGGCAGCCTGTTCCAGTGTTTGACAACCCTTTCAGTGAAAAAATGTTTCCAAATATCCAATCCAAACCTCCCCTGGCACAACTTGAGGCCATTTCTTCTCATCCTGTCACTTTTTACTTGGGAAAAGAGACTGATACCCACTTTGGAACATCTTCCTTTCAGGTACTTGTAGAGAGCAATAAAGTCTCCTCTCAGACTAAACAACCTGAGTTCTCTCAGCTGCTTCTCATAGACCCTGTTCTCTAAGCATTTCACCATCTTCACCACTCTTTTTTTGAACATACTCCAGCACCTCAATGTCTTTCTTGTAGTGACAGGCCCAAAATTGAACACAGTATTTGAGGTGCAGCCTCAGTACCAAGTTAAAAGAGACAACCACTTCCCTAGTCCTCCTGGCCACACTATTTCTGATAAAAGACAGGATGCTATTAGCTATCTTAGCCACCTGAGCACACTGCCAGATCATATTCAGCCAGATGTTGACCAGAGCCCCAGGTCCTTTTACACCAGCTGGCTTTTTCAGCCACTTTTCCCCAAGCCTGTGGCATTAGGGGAAACAACCCCCATTTTCAAAAA
>NW_008614363.1:0-37348 GCF_000691845.1 Merops nubicus | reverse complement strand
GGCATCGCCACCGCCCGCTCCCCGCTCTGCCGTACAGCGGCCCGCGGCACCCCTCCTTAGGCTTAAAAAAGAAACCAAAGCAAACCAACAAACAACGTTTAAAACCCCTGTAGCTTGGGAGTGTCCGGATCTGTTTACTCCAGCGAGAGCAGAGAAGTGATCGCGCCGCTGTGCTCGGCACTGCTGAGCCCACAGCTTGAGCACTGGGCTCCGTTTTGGGCACCACAGGATAAGGACATTGAGGTGCTGGAGCAGGTCCAGGGAAGGGCAACGGAGCTGGTGAAGGGTCTGGGAAACATGTCTTATAAGGAGCAGCCGAGGGAACCGGGGTCTGGAGAAGAGGAGGCTGAGGGGGGACCTTATTGCTCTCTACAACTACCTGAAAGGAGGTTGCAGTGAGGTGGGTGTTGCAAGAAGAGACCACTCTTCTTGCAAGTAACTAGTGATAGGATAAGAGGAAATGGGCTTAAGTTGTGCCAGGGGAGGTTTAGATTGGATATTAAGAAGAATTTCCTTACTGAAAGAGTGGTGAGGTGTTGGAACAGGGTGTCCAGGGGGATGGTGCAATCACCATCCCTGGGATGTTCGAAAACTGTATAGAGGTGGCACTTCAGGACATGGTTTAATGGTCATGGTAGTGTTGGGTTGCTGGTCAGACTTGATCTTAGAGGTCTTTTACAGCCTTAACCTAAATCATAGAAACATTATCTCACTGCAGAGAAGGACTAATCCAATGTACAGTGTTTTCTCACTCACCCAGCCAGAGCAACTGGCCTGCCAGACTTTGCATATAGGACTTTGTTTTCACCAACTTACAAACTTGTGTCTGTTCTTCTTCCTTTCCTGTTTCTCCCAGTGTTCTCAAACTACTGGCAGCAACTATGAGAGGTAAAGTAGTAACCACCATGCAGAATCACCCAATCCTGGACAAACAAAATGACTTCACCCCTTCTCCACAAAATGGATTTTGTACACTTTTCAACTATTGAAAAATATCGTTACTATATCAGGACAAACAACTATGCTACAGAAGGTTAATTTTCTTGTTCTCTAGTGCAAGATAAAACTGCCCAAACTGAATTTTCAGCGTAGACAGGCAAGGTTAGAAAAACGCTTGCAAGTACTTGGGTGTATTTTGAGGCTACAGCTAGAAGGGGGTATTTTGAGTAAATTAGGCATTTAAATTCCTCATACGAAGTGATAACTCTGAATATAGCAGAACTGCAAGCCACCATCTGAAGTCCCACAGCTTGCTGAAGATGCTGATAAAATGCCATGGCACCCAAGGCTGGCATATCATTGAAGCTGCTGGAGAGCCTAACCTCCAAAGGCTTCAAAGAACACCACTGAGAAGCCTGATGAAGATTGGTTGGGTATGGAAGAACACAAGCAAGTGGAAGACCCTTAGATAGTAGATTAGTCACTCAGGAAATGTAATTTTGGACCTAAAATTAAAAAAAAAGGAAGTTGTCCTGTCATATAGACTATCACAACAGTACATGCAAAGACAGAAAACAAAAAGAACGTTGATGGAACTATTATGTCCTAATTCAGTGCTCCATATTTCGCCTCGCAATGCATCCTCAGAACAACGCATCGTTACTGTCTCTGTGGTGCAGTGGGAAATGCAGAGTAATGCACGAATTAGTATCTGCTTCGATTCTTTGCCAGCAGCTCATGCTCTCAAGCTGGCTGTTTTGCCAGGCAGAAAGTGTCAACAGATGAGAGATGTAATGATGACAGAGAAAAAAACGTTCCTTTGCATGCTGCCTTGAGTTTGTTCAAAGCAATGACAGATGAGAACAACAGCAACAACAAAAAATCAGGCTGATTAAGAGGGCAGCTTGCATGCTTTAAAAAAAAACCCAAACAACACAAAAAAAACCCCCTGAAATCCAAACCAAACTAACCTGTGAAATAATATAAAAGATTTAGGGCCCTTGAGAGAACTCATCTTAGGATATACAGCCTTTTAAAGTCGAGGCTGGGGAAGCACCTTAGAGGCTTCAAGTTCCAGTATGGGGGCAGAGGAATAAGGCAAAACCCTGGAGGTGCATTTTGAGGCAATATTTTTGGGCTAATATCCCACTTCAATGATCTAATGAGATGAAAATGGGGAAAAAGGAGGAAAAAAAGAACTGAAAGCCTCACACAAGTGTCTTACACTTCCAAGAAGCAGAAGGGAATGCAAATTTTTCAGTCAGTGATATAAGGGACTCTGAATAGAACTTCATAATTAAAAATTATATATACATCTTAAGTTTCACGGATTTGCATCAATACTGATCCTAACTGCAGCCAGGTTGAAAGAGTATCACAAGGGGTGGTAATGCTCCATATACTTAAGAAGACAACTCAGCAGCTACCAGGACAAATGCAGAAACGTGGTGTGTCCCTCCCAAAGGTCCCTCTGCTTTCTACTAGCTCCCTGTGAAGTCAGTGGGGTTTATAAAATATACTAAGGTTGAAGTTCCAGATAGAATCATAGAACTCTCTTGCAAAAAGGCCAGGTATAATGCAGGCTCCACAGTTTTCCTTGCACTGAAGGAAGAAAGCTCGTGTTTAACCCATCTTTCCTTAGTTGAAACATGCCTGGACGTGGCAATTTCATGGGTTTTTGGTTTGTGGGTTTTTGGTTTTAATTTAATGTAAGGAAACTTTTTTTTTTTTTAAGAAAAATTCTCAGTAATTTAAGTTTATGTGCTTGCTCACTATTTAAATACCTGTCTTGACTCTCAAACTAATGTTTACTACAGTCTTACCCTAAATAAATTGATTTCCATGCCTGCTCAGCTAAAACCCCTTTATTATTAAAAAGGAAAAAAGAAAGAGACAAATTTATAACTCTCATTTTATTTGTGCCTGAAAATCGTGACAGCGGTGCCAAGGGTCTTCATTGTCGGGCACATTACAAGCAGTAAACCCAGTTTATGAGCTGGGATTTCACATGTAGATGCGTGTACTTAGTACAGGAGTGAAGTTACCGACTCCTCCTTGCTAGTTTTAGAAGTATAAGGTAAAAATGCCTCACAGTATGAGAAGCTAAAAGTATACCAACAAAAGAAGGAACTGTAACTTCTACTCTAATTTCACTCCCTATTGAAGGTTGCAGAAATGCCCCCTCCCTCCAAGTTTATAGTTGCCAAAAGACCTTACAGGAATTAATTAGAAATTACAATGTCTTTCAAATGAAGTAGTTGATCACAGCCACAACCTCAAAGAAAACAAGGAAAATCCTGGTGGCAGTGAACTGTCTTAAAGCAATGAAGCTGTAGAGCTTGTCATTTGGCAGAACTAATATTTCCTGCAGCTGAAGTGAGTACAGTGGAGTTACGAAGACATTCCTCTCTCCATTCACAAATCTCTCCCTAAAAAGCATCTTGTTGAAAACAGGAGGCCAGCTTCTGCTTGATGATCCAAAATTCTGAAAATAAATGGCTTTGGAGGATATTTCAGAAACAACCCCCCAAAAAAACCTCACAGAAAAAACCCAACAAAACAAAACCACATTTATCCGTCATTTGAAACCTAGATATTGCAACACTGAGAACAAAATCAGGACTACAAAACAACGTTGTTTATAGTTCCAGACTAAGAGTGTAAAGTTTGTGACAAATAAGTATCATTCCAGAGTTGAGTTTATAGAACAAAGAAGTTAAATTAGGTTTTAGGAATCTTCAAATTGTTCATAAACCTTTGAAAGAAAAGCATAAGCTGTTTGAGACTGAAAACCTAATTTGAACGAGCTCTGCTTCTCTAATGCTACCCTAGAGAACTATATGCAACTGAATTTTCTTACATATTTGAGCAACTTTTTCTTTGCTTTTATTCTCCTCCCCCTACACAAGCAAAATAAAAGCTGTACATTGAAGTATACCCTAATGCTGCTGAGATAGCAGTTTCAAAACTGGACAAAAAACTCTGTCTACGCTGATGTTTTGCTGCATCTTCGTATTACAATTCAAAAAGTGTTACAGACTGCTGTAGAGGGAGACTACTATTTTTGACCATTCACATCTAGAAATAACTTTATACTGTTGATAAGTCTAAACTGAAGCCTATCTAGAACTAGTACAGTATGGTGGCAACATTTCCCCCCCCCTCTAAGTTGCTCCCAAACCAGGAAAGATTCGAAAACTTTTAAAATAATCAAGTTCAATTAATCCACAGTTTGTTTAGAGCATTTTAAAGATCCTAGCTTACATATTCACCCATGAGGAAAGACCAACTCTATTTACACCAGAAAAGGAGAAAGATGCACAATTTAATCTGAATTCCCAACTCCTCCCACCTCCCACTTCTAGCGTCGCAGAATCAGTACATACTATGAGACAAACTTAATCTCTAATTCTACAATGTTCTCCAGAAGTTATGTTCTCTTACGCAGAAGAGCAGTAGTTTGAGCTTACAGTTTGTTCATTTGGACATGCAAAAACATCTTGTGATGTCTCAAAATATTCCTGTGAGTTAAGCGAACAGACATTCATTTCACAGAATAATTTGAGAATGAAAGAGGGCATTAGGTACAAGGTATAAGAGAAAAAAAAAAGTTATACTGCAAGAAAAAAGTCCTAATACAAAGAATGAAATTCCATTAAATAATACTTCTGTATTTCAGGACATAAGCATTACTTTTACCACAGAGAGCTCGGACATTTAAATACTGACATACATCAACTTCAGATTGGGGTGGAAATAAAGGAGTCACAACCTTTGTGTGCACTGTAAGCGTAAGCTAACTTTACAAGCAGTAATACATGGGTGTTAACACCAAATTTGAAAAATTACTGCATTGATTCCCAAAAATATTCATTGTGCATATGTTTTCATCCAGAGCTTTATGAGAAGTGTTCTGTTTCTGTACAAGTAGTTCAAGTGAGAACTTCTTAAGTGCTGGTACACAAAGCTGTTATCCTGAAGACAGGCAAAAGTTTGTTCAAAAATTTCAGCAGACCAGATTCCTTCCTAGACCTGGTAACTGCTCACGCCGTTCCGATGCCAGCGGGGAGCTGGACGTTCGTTTCCTCAGCAGGCACAGATCCTTGTGCTGCAATTACTGAGATATGGAGAAAATCCTCTCTCGCGTTTTCCCTTACGTGTCACGTCCATCGCTTCCTCGGCAGCATTCTGTCATGCATCTTCCCTTTAACAACCGGGACACTGCTCCCTTGAAGCTTGCCCCTGGGTTTTCAAGGAGAAAGACACTGGGTTTTAGGCAATACCTGGGTTATGATGTGTTTGCTTTACAAATCTGGCCCAAGTTCTAAATCTAGGGGGCTGGAGGGTGTGTGTTTCACTTCTAGCAAAATATTTAGACGGCAAAGCCTAGAGTTCCTGAAAATATTAATCCCCTGGAGTCTGAGCAAACTGCCTACATCTAATGCTGAGGAACTGTACATCTACTATTCCACAGAGCAACGGAGAATGCTTCAGTGCAGAGCTTCCAGGACAAAACCTGATGTTCCCTGTAATCTGTACTCTTTGACTGGACACCAAGACCAGACCAGGCCACCCTCTCTAATGTTATCAAAGAATTTTCTCTCTCCCACACACAATGCCATCTGTACAGCTGCCTGGAAAAGAAACACATTAAAAAGACTGATAAAAGGACAACAGGGACATAGAAGTGTTATAAGACCTGAATAAGCAGAGGTTGAAAATGAAGGGAGGAAAAATACTGATTAGCTCATCAAGGAGGAAGGTACCTAGTGAAAAAAGAACTAGAGCATCCAGTGCTCCAATCACATCTACTCTGGGGACCGATCAGGATGCAAAGGATACCAGAAGAGATTTATGGGGATCAACCACCACATGTTCTGGTTTCTAGTGATAAATGAAAAGGAATTTCAGTCTCAGCTCTGACTCTGCACAGTGAAAGACTGTACTACCTCCATTAAATAATGGTGGCTACTGATGAAATTACCAGTAGGAAGGATCATCTGGGCTTCTTAATTCACTTTGGGCAATGTAAACCATCTCAAAGCTTACCAGTATGAGCTAGCCTAATCTGATTGAATTTGCAGGAATGGATTAGAACAAGCTCTGATAATTCTGTGCTAGAGAAACAGGCATTACCAAGTATTTGGTGTGACATTGATTTTTCAGCAGCACAGCCAAGATCAAGAAATCAGCCGCAGTCCACGCATTCCACTTCACAGCCCGACAAGTGTTAACAGGTGTTTAAGGTCTGCAAAACTCTACGCTCAACACTACAAGAATGCTCTTCTGCAGATTTTCCTGAAACCAAACCAGTGCGGTTTAATCATGCAGAAAAAACGTATTTTCTCCCAAGAGATTGTTTGGGTTTGCTTTTTTTTTTTAGCTACACTAAGTCAATTTTAACAACAGGAAGAAGGAAGATTGCAGGCAGCGTATTTTCAAGTTCCCAAAAGAGCCACTGATAGAAAAATATGTCTTCAGAGGTTAGACTGTTAGACTCTCCCTTATGGTAGAACTTGGAATATTCAAAGTCCAAAACTGTAAGTGAAGTTTCAGTCAGTCAGAAGCTCATCCACCCTAACACATGGGATACTCCTGGAAGAAGCATCTATGGCATGTACTTGTCAGAAGGCCGAGTCATCATCATGGTTCCTTTCCACCCTGCAATGTATGAATCTGCACTGTGTGAGAGATTTGAAATCAGCATTTACTAGCACTACTAAAACACAAAACATTCAAGTAGTATATGACTGTAATGCAAGCCCTTGCATGGCAATCCAAATTTATTGAACTACTGATGCTAAGTCATACAAAATTGCACCACTTTAATTAAGGCTTTTAGTTTACATTTGGCCACCTCAAAGCAGTTGTAACATTAGGTTGGTCAATTTAAATACTGTGGCTCCCTGTTGGATATACACACAATCTTTACACCCAAACGTTAATGCATACAAAGCAACAAGGCATTGTTAAATAAATCAGCAAAAGTTAATTACTGCAACTTAGGCCCTGTGACCAATTACACATGATTAAAATTACTTCCCACATTCACATCCACAGTACTCTTCCACCATTTAACATCTCAACCAAAACGTTACACATGTAAAACAATCACTAACAGGCAAAAGTACTAAACCTGTATATTTGGTATTGCAAATACACTTATGCATGAGCAAGCAAGGGAATTCACAGTGAGAATCTACAGCTGCAGAAGCCCGAAAATGATTTACAAAAAATTGTTAAATCATTAAAAAATTGTTTTAAAATATACACTTCTTGTTGTAGACCCCCACTGTACACACAACTATAAACATTGTTCCCTATGTAAACAAGGAAAAGGAAACATACAATAAAAGGTTGAAAAGTCTGGACATTTCCTTCCCAATAGATTTTAAAGGCCATGTCTTTAGTCAGACATTATACTGAAAGGACTCTTAAAGACTAGATCACTGTCTCCACAGGTTTTTCCTAAAATTAAAAAACTATATAGCTGTTGTGTTAATCAAAGCGCTTTTGTACAATACGATGATGAGGATGATCCTGTCTTTCTTTAAAAAAGTTACAATAAGCTACAAATACCGATGAAGCAAAGTTATCTGGAGTAGTCTATATAGGAGCTCTTTGGACTTTCTTTTATTATGCTAAAATAGTGGTGCTTTTAGGATTTACATTATTGTACTCTCCAATAGAAAGTGGGGATTGTTGAAGTATACAGTACACAGTTTTCATACATGTACAACATTGGTGGATGGACAATGTCTCTTATTTGTAATACTGGATGTAGGCTCTGGTTTTACCAGTTGCATACACTTAGAATATTTATAAGTAAAAATCTCTCATGACACTGGAAAGTGATTAGAATGTGCAAACTGATGTAGTAGCTTTCATCCATTTCTTAAAGGGTACCACCACAGGAAAGTCCATTTAAGATGTTGGTAGGTTTAATAAAGTTGGAATGCTGGCACTGTTGAATTGGGCAACAGTTCTTCAGACCTGTAACAACAAAACAAGAGGCTAGTATTAGCAACAACTACTTGTCGTTGCTTTTTAGTTAAAACAACCAAACCAGAAACTTAGCAAACTGCCTTTGAAAATAGCCTTACCATCTTTCCTCTGCTAATGTCTTTTCTACTCTACACATACAAACAACAGACTACCTCAGTTAGAAGAAGGGAACTGGGGTACATATGGTAATCTAAGCTGGACTGCAGAAGTAGTATTTTGGGGGGGGAGGGGAGGAGGGCAGTTTTGCTTACATGCAAAACTAGGTATGTTTGGCAGATAAAACAAAGGTATGGCAGTTCCACTGCCCTTAAAACAACACAAAAAAAAAACCAAAACAAAAAACCACAAACCACCTTTGGAGGACCAAAGCTCCTGAATCAAAAGGAACTGTTCAGGAACTGGAACAACCATCTCTGCCATCCTCAGCTAGTGCTTTTGGAACCCTCTCAGTTTTACTTCGAAATGATTGAAGCTGTTCAAACCAATAAGTTTTAACATCAACACCTGAGACAGTAAAACATGGCACTATCTGAATATTAATAAAAGCCTGCAATTTAACAGTGAGATGTCCTACCAGGATCCTCCACTATGTCAAATAGGACTATCGGATTACAAAATGATGAATCATAGCACTGAAGAGATCAAACCAGCAAATAAAACTCACTCAAAAATAAAACCACTCAAATAAAATTGAAGGGAATCAAGATGAACAGGCAAACATGCATGATGTCAGGTCAATCAAGAGAGACCTCTGCCCATATTAAGGTTTGGAGGCAAAAAGAGGGGAAACAACCGACCCAAGAGCAAGCTGCTGGGGAAAAAAAAAAAAATTAAAAAAATTCATGCCTGTTGACTAACTTCTGAAAGGGCTTGCTTAAAGAGCAGGATGGAGCTTGCTTGAGCCTTCAGCAGCTTTCTCAAAACATGGATTTAGTCACGTAGAACATCAGCGAACTCTTAACGAGAAATTGATCTAGTACTCCACAGCTCCAGGTCAAATATGTGGAGTGTGACAATGATCACTGTTTTTTCGACTGTACTAATTACAATGCAGTCTATAAAATACCCACATAGTCCAAGGAAACCAAGCTAAATTCCTGTGATATCATGCAAATATATGCAGGAAGTGACATTTTAGCATGCAAAGTGCAACACTTTATAGTGTGCATTCCTGATAACTGAGCTCTCACAGTACAGTCATTCCATCAGCCTTTAAAAAAGAAAACACTGTTTCCAAAAAGCTGAAAAGTTTAAGGATCAGAACGAACATTGTTAATTTGAGCTTTACCATCTTAAAGCTTGCAAAAAAAAAAAAAAAAGATTAAAACCCCCAAAAAAACACAACAAAACCAAACTGGTACTAGTTTGAACAGTGTTATCTTGCACATATTTGTAGTTCTGACTTTGGAACGGCAAAATAAAGACCACAAAAATTTCTATGAGAATTTTCAATGCTGCATCAGCAGCCACCACAGTTGTTTAGGGTTCTTCATCTTTATTGTTTTGTTTGGCTTAATAGCTGTAATACACAGGAGATTTTAAAAGGTTTACCTGGCTCAGAGCTACAGTACAGCTGTGTATTAAAGTAGCTGACATGAGGACTTTTTGCGTGCTTTTCCAGGCACTGGAGTTTTTCTGTTAATTTGTCGCACAAGGTCATAAAAGATCTGAGGATACAAAAAACAGTTGATTACTGGAATTAAGACGCTTCTCATAACCTTAAGCCTTTCATCTTCACATATAATGTACCCACGTACTCAAGAACCCCTGTAAATATCTAGTGATCACCAAGTCAGAAAGTTAAATTGTATACTTAATACCTGTGGTTTTTTTCTGTTTAAGCTAATTGTCTGTTAAGGTTTTCCACCTTTAATGAAGCAAACCGGAAAGGCATCTATAATGCACAGCTGTTTAATCTCTGGGCCAAATTTACCCAAACACATGTGATATATCCCACAGTTAACTACTTTATGCTATTACTTTGCATTTTAGCACAGAGGTCAAGAATCAGGCCACAGCTTTCTTCTAACTCAGATCACTCTAAGGATATTCTTTTAAAGAAAGTTCTATTAAGTTTTAACTATGTATTTTCATGGTAACTCAAGTACACTGCATATTCAGTTAAGTCTCTTGTATTTTAATGAGATCATGTTTTTACCAGATACTCTAAAAATAATAAAGCCCAGAGAATTAATTCAGCAGCCTCTCTAGGACTACAGTATGACATAAGTGTAACATTTCCTAGAAAAGTAACTCATCTATGAGAGCGTCTCTCACACTTTGCGTCTCCTAGAATTCTAATTAGAACACGAGTTTGTTGGACGGCTAATTTAAGGCAAGTTACATACTACAGTTAACCAGCATCTGTTTTGTTCATAACTGACACTGTTCCAATTATTTCTCCCTCTCCTAAACTGAGGAAGTGCCCATATCCAAGTCATCCTAGCAGTTTCCTAAGCCCTGGCTACAAAGTAGCAAACATTCCAACAAGGGCTTCTAGTATTATGAACTTTATGTAGTTAAGCTGATTAATTTGTATTTAAGAAAAACTGAATAGTTTCCAGAAATTCCCAACTAATTAAACACATATTACTAATTTTGAAGATCATCTGTGCTTAAAGCCACCATCCTCTTGATTACATCCAAGTCTTGCACAGAGGCCCTTTCAACTTGACTGACGATGCCAATGTTTTCCAGAAGACACAATGAACTGTAGTGTCTCTCATAAAACTCAAGCTCTTCCAGAAATGCAAATACTAACACAGCTTCTTTTTCTAGATTTTTTTTTGCAGCCCTTTCTTTTGCTGGCACCCCCACTGGATAACAAGCATGCATTACAACAAGTCCCAAAAATGTGTGTGTTTGATCAGCCACCAGCCTCCCGCTAAATAAGTAGCTAGACCGTAGAGAAGCTTTTGCTTCCCTTTTATTTTACCTTAAACAAACCTTGAAAGTTTTTGTTCTTACCTTCTCAAATAATTTAATACCAAATAACTTATATCAAATAGTTTTAAGGACTTAACTCTTCTTAAAGCTCTTTAAAAAAAATAGTGTAGCAGTACGTTCTCAGTTGATAAGGATTGTATCAACTAGGAAATGTAAGAGGAAGAAAGAATTTATCACAAATTCATAAGAATATAATTTGAAAGCTAATTATACTAAAATTAACATATTTTGGAAAAGTCCCAAGTCAAAGCTAAATATATCCCGTAATATAAACATCTCACAAATTCTCACAATAGGAGGGTACAGTTTTGTCCATTATAGTGAATGTTATTCATAATTTTGTTAGGTTTTCTTTGAGAAATGGTAGATGTTTGGTTACCAGAACACAGTGTCCCATCCTTCTCTCCCTGCCAGCCCATCCCTTATAGGTAATGTGCCTTACCTCGTTAACATTTATCTTTGATTTTGCAGAAGACTCTAAGAATGCACAGTTATTCCATTGCCTTGCTAGGTTCTGACCTTGTTCCTTTCCCACAACTCTTTCATCTTCCAAGTCACACTTATTGCCAACCAGAATCATAGGCACCTGAAAACCAATTTAATACCAGCAAAGAAATTAAAATTCTGGGAAGGCACAATGTAAACGCACACCTAAAACACTACCTGAATCCTTACAGGATCCTGAATTCCAAAATAATCACGCTTTGGTGTAACTGAAACTCAAGTTTACAGTTGTGCAACACCTTCATCTTCATATCAAAACATGCATTTTTGGCTTATTGTTTGTCAGGGCAGCAGGAGAAATGGTTTGAGGACTCAATACACTGCCAACTGAGGAAATTTTTTATCTTTTAATTGACCTAATGAGAGACTCATTTTTTGATACTGAAGGCATCAAGAAATCTACTGAAGAATCTGCTACACATGTTCAGAAATCCTGGAAGAAGTGGCACGTAGTGGGTAGCATGATGAAGGGTGCTAAAGCTCCTTTCACCAATCCTCTACTTCCAGTGTATCAGCACTCCTTCCAAGAGCAGTTTGCTCATATGGTTCTTACTGGTAGGCTGATGCACAGAGGAAAGAATCACACTACCTATCAAAATTACCAGCTACGGAATACGCCAAATAGACCTTTGTGGCAAGAAAAGGCAATCACACAAAGATAAGGGTTTGCCTTTTTTTTTTTATTTTGTTTTGTCCCTTTTATTAATTTAAGGACATATCCAAGTTTCTCCCAGATTCAAGTGTTTAAAAAGGGTTTACAATATTTTGACCATTTAATTTCCCCCCACTGAGAAAGTAAGTCATGGCTAAGGTCTAGCACAGGAAAAACCTTTATGTACTGGGTGAGAACTAAAGTTGCAGCTTGAAGCTTATTATCTTTCTCCTGATACTATGGAATGCCTTTCAAGACTGCAAGGAGTGTTCTAAAAAGAAAAAATTCCAAGGAAATGCTACCGAAGAAAGCTTATGCTAGTCAGCATAAATATTACATGTTAACTAACATTTCAGATATCATCACATTTATCTTGATTTTAGTGTACTAAATTCATGTTAAACAAGGCTATAAACTGGTAGGTTCTGGATAGGAAAGGTACATGGAACTTAAATACTACCCTTTTGAGATACATTTGTGATAATGGGTAATAGATCACTTCTAGAAGAAATCTGCTCAACACAGGCAAGACCTGCAAATGCTTATGGCTGAGAAAGTGCAAAGTGGTTTGTATTGAAAAGTCACAACAAACTTCCCTGAAATTGAAGCGTTTAGTACATTCTCTGTCTGCTGACAGAAGCATGTGGATATATGCAGTAAGGAAGGCATTAGTGTCCATGAGCACGGTTTAAATGAGATGAGAACACTTAAACTTTTCATTACTTACTTCCCCCTCCATCACCACCCCAGAAGGAAGTTGTTTCTGCCTGACGGATACAACCTAGAAGGTGTTTCCATTAAAAAATCCTCAACAACGCTTAATGCTGTTTCACACTTGAAATACTATTCTTACTTTTATTAATGGACTGAGTATTCACTTCCTACAACTGCAGTAGTTATATATATATAAATTATGGCAGTTGATAATTTTAGCCTCACTTCATAGCTTTAATACTAGGAGGTGCATATTGAAATTGTGTGGAAATGATACGACCACATTCAGTTGCAAGCATAATCACAAAACATAAAAGCTACTTAGTGTGCAAGTTTAAAGCTCACAGTACTATCTTCTGTAAGAAGTTACAGTTTTGTGGGTTTAATATATTATAAACAGGAGGCATAATGAAGAGGAAAAATTAAACCACAGGGTTTTTTTAAAACCTTCACTGATAGTAATTAAGGTAAGAATAAAGTTGCTTTAAAAATGTTTTCTGCAGTGAATAAGGTTATATATAGTTTCAAAAAGAGTGTTTTTAACAAAGAGACTAAAAAGACAATTCTCTATATATCACATGACAAGTTACAATTTTTCCAGCTTGCCTTAAGAGTTGCATTTCTGTACTATGCATTTACTGGTTACTTGTCTCAGTTTAAAAGCTTGGAAGCTATCTGATCACAGTGTATACATTACAGTATCTGTAACAAAAACACTAAACAGAAGTATTATGCATTTTTAGAGATGCTTACATCATCAGTGTCTTTGACTCGAAGAATCTGTTCTCTTAGATCCTGTAAATCATTAAATGTGGACTGTGCTGTGATGGAATATACTAATGCAAAACCTTGTCCATTTTTCATGTATAGGTCTCTCATTGCTGTAAACTGTTCCTGTAATTAAAAAATAGACATAGATGTCACATTCAATCTGCACTTGCCGTGCACAGTTATTATCAGGTCACAAATGGATGAGAAAGGCTCATTTCTGCCCCCTCCCTCCTTTAAATCAACCAATATTTTACTGTTTGACGATAAGCACTGGAAGTAAACTGAACTGCTTTTAAAGAAATTTGAAGTTTGGAACATTACCTGGGGTGGCTGATGAACATCTAAATATTGCCAAAGGCTATGTGTTGGGAAAAAGTTACAGAAACTACTAGAATAGTTTCATAAAAAGGTACAGTAGAAGGTAAAGTGTAGTATGTAAATTACAGAGGTGACATTCACTCCTAATTCTGTCATTACAGACCAACTTTCTCCCATCTCCTGATTGTTCTTTAAAACACACAGTTCAGTAAACGCATCCCTTTTCAGCCTCTATTTTGTAGTCTAGGCACCTTCTGATGTTAAACTCCACTTAAATTTTCAAGGAGATTGACTACAGGATAGAGAAACTCAATAGATTTGTCACATTTCCCAGACTCAGGTGACGACCACGACACCACAACCTACGAAGACTGGCTGAAGCACTGCACAGCAGCATTAGCACTTCTCCCCGTTCGGAAGCTCTCACTGGCAAGACTGTGGAAGAACATTTGCCTCTCTCACACTGGTGATTCAGCTGCCTTGTGCCCGATCAATCACTCACCAAGTCCCTCGTTGCTTATCACATGCAAGGTGCAATTCATTTTGAGAGAACAGCCACTCCACCTTTCTATACTTTTAGATGGCCTTACTCTAATATGAAGTTTAAATTAGTTATTATTGGACCAGATTACTATTAAGATTCAGAGAACACGTTACACTCCAAGGGTCTTGAGCTTATGCTCACTAAAAATCAATGAAGGAAATGTCTAGTTTCAGTAATTTTGGAACTAGTCAGAGAAAAACCTGACCAGTATGTAAAGGGTCAGCATAAACCCTGTGCTTTGAGTTCCCATAAGCTGACTAAAGCAATACTATTTTTATTGCAATGTCAGAGCGCATCTCACAAACAAAAGAAAGAGGAGAAGAGACGAAAGCACGTACGCTCTACAGCAACAGAAATCAAACCTGAATAACCACTGGGCCTGAATTTTCCTCTGGGCATTATGAACTTAAAACAGCAGCACCATCTCTTTTAAGATGCTCAGTCTCATGTTTCCCCTATTGCAGAAGATGGAAACTTGCCATTTATTTTGTGCCGCAATACTCAAGTTTTCTTTAAATACCAGTATGTTAAAGAACACCCTCTAATCCGATGCGATGACCACGGTTACTCTTTAGAGAATGAGGCAGAAGATGTTGCCATTTACCTCCCTACAGCTTTTGGTGGTTTTAGCACTGCACATACGTACTTAGGAAAGTTGGTTTTACATACCGTTCCTGCAGTATCTAAGATTTCAAGCATACACTGTTGAGCATCTACTTCAACTTGCTGTCAAGAGAGAAAGAAGTGGTCAGAACTTTTCCTCGTGCAGCCCTCCCCTCCAACAACACCAGAAACTGCGTGACTTTTACAAGCAGATTCATTATGCATAAAGCAACATAATGGCTTAAGAAGTTTATATGGATACAGGCTTTGAGAACAGCAGGAAGGCAGCTTTCAAAGAGCCCTAGTGACATTTTCAAAGGCAGCATCAGCAGCCAAGTGCCACTTTTGCAAAGTGATTAGGGATTTTTGATTATTAAAGAGGAGGCTGCTAAATTCGTAATGATGATTATCAGCAACTAGCACAACTCATTTCTACTTGTTTCAGGCATCGTTCATAGACTGAAAGAAAAGTACAGGTGAAAGCTAGAAAGTTGGACTGGTGTACTAATGTTCATTTAATAGTCATTCAGATCAACAACAGAGTAAGTAGTACACAGCAAACTCTAAACCAAGCAAATCAATACAAGTGGTGTCCCTAAAACAAGCCTTTAGTGACACTCATTAGGAAACTGATCCAGCTCAGAAAAATTTGCAAAAAATCCAGAAGGTTTAAGAAGCTGCATCAGTTTCTGTAGCTATTTCAGAGTTCCTCTATCTAGTTCCTACCTCAAAAAACAAGGCTGCGAGGGCAGCAAAGGACACTGAAGTGCTCTCAAGCTGTTTCAAGCAGGCTACCCACATTTTTCCTTCTTTCAAGCTTTTGGTACACTTCCCTTGCTCCATGTGCATGTAAATTTATAGCTGGTAGATAGCACTCACATCCTCTCTTCCTGATATATGCATTATCACTACTTTAACTTTGAGCTTTTCTTTTGTAGCTAGATTTGAGCTTGGGGTTTGGAAAAGGAGTATTTCCCCTTCTCTCACACCTCCCCCTTACCCCATGGGGATTTGGATTCCTTCAATAACTACTATTTTTAGCATGAATTGCTGACAAAGTTATTCAGCCAATTAAGCAGCATCTATTCTCTTTAGGAAGAAATATCTGGGGAGTAAACCAAGTTATCAAGTTTCAAGACTTCATGCTCAATTATTTAGTTCCAGACAAACTTAAAATTTTCAAGCCACATCCTCTCAGCTTCAAATATTATAAAATCAGGTTTAATAGTAGAGAATTGAAACTGCCAAACCAATACATTTTAAAGTCACCCAAGTCAAGAAACAAGCTAGAATTGCAAGTGACATGAAGAAAACAACTGCATAAAATTTTGTTCAGACTCAAAGGAGACTTCAACAATCTTGCCGATTTGCAAGAATACAGAGAGATACTCCTAGTCATTTCAGGACCAAACCCAAAAGTAACCTAAGATCTTTGCTTAAAAAAACAAGCAAAAGGCAAAATTCCTTAAGATGGCTTTACTTCTTCAGGCTCCATGGAAACAATCTTTGGAATAATTCACCCAGCAAACATCATGAATCTAGTATGACCTGAGGAATGTAAATATATAACAAAGGAAACATTTCACTTTAGTACAGCTTGTGAATACTTTTGGAGTCATTTATTGGGCTTGACCCAGCAAAGGCCTGCACCAAACTGGGATAAGGTCCAAAATTTCTGCTCCTCTAATACAGAAAAAGTGTAATACAGAATTTGTTTTTGCCCACATGCTTAAGACAGACAAGGATTTTTCCAGCATACAGATTCCTATGAAGTCAAGGAAAACAAATGTGAAATTATCATTTTGCCCTCAATTTCTCTTCTGTTCAGAAGAGACTCTGGTGACTATGTACTGCAATGGCTGTTAATGAAGCCTCTTTACTCAAATAACTGTAGGTCAGTGCTGAAAGAGGAGGTCCTGCTGTTTTTGTGCATTCCCAACTAGGGTTTGTGCAACTTGCCTTCCTTGTACAGGCACTGACATTTTTGTGGCCACACTGTGAGCTACATCAGAGTACCAATGCGTCTGAAAAGTAATTCAGCTAAAAAAAGAGAAAGAATGAGTGAAAAAATGACCCAGCTAAAAACTCAGCTTCTCCAAATGGTTAACTCTTTTGGTAGCAGTCCAGATGTAAACTATCTTAGCCTGGAATATTCATCATGGTCTCAGCTGAAACTGAAGAGTGAGCAATATGGAGATTCAAGATGATACAAGCAGAGTCAGATCTTTCTGCCTGTCATGCTAAAGATGGGGAGAGAGAAACTAACAAGCCACTTTAAGTGTCTGTTTATTTATGATAGATTTGTGTTAACTTATTAATAAAACAACAACCCACCTAATGGCAGCACATCAAGCTATCAGTTAAATTGTTAGGAATACAGTATGATGCCTCTAGTGTTCTACAGGAGTGTGAAGTTGGTGTTACCAGATTTTTCTAATAGCTAAAAAAGCTTAGAACCTCCAAGTCCAAATCTACCTACAGATAGTAACACATACAAACTAATAATAAATGTGATTCAAAAAAAGTGGTAGTGTATTATACTTTTTTTTTTTTAATCTAAACTCCCAGTTTTGACAAGAAAACATTTTTTACTGACTCGCTAGTAAGGTATTATGCTTAAACATTAGAAGCTAGTCTTGGATTAGTCCTTTTAGACAGGCTTTAAGAGCACCCTTACATTTGAAGCTTAAGTTACCGCATACTCTTTTTTCAAGCAACGACTCAAATATTTGACACGTACTGCAGTTTTAAGTTTTTGTAACAGCATAGAGGTCTTTTGCATGTACCTTTCTGTAGGAGTCTTCTATCGTAGGATCGTATTTTTCAACAAATATTCCTTGAACAAACTGTACAGTCTGCAACACAAAAGTTCTTGTAAGATTTTTCTTGCATAGTGGAATTTTGTAAACACTGTACACAAATTACTCCTCTAGGTGTATACTCAGTTATCTGTTACATTTCTGCAGGCAAATTAAGCGACTGACAACTATAAATGATAGGAAACAACAGGAAGTTAGATGTATACACCTATTTAACTAAGTACTGTTAGACAAAGCCATGCTACACCTTCCTTTATCCACTCTGAGGTAGAGCGTAAGAAGTAAAGCATGCATTGATTTAAGGTTTGTCTGACTCCTGGAGTCACAATTAGTTTCTACTTGAATAGGACACTCTACAGCTGCATGGCTTTTACATTTGTATTTAGAACTACTGCATCTTCTGCTACTTATCTGCCAGCACATGAATTAGTCAAAAAAAGACTGCCAACACTTACTAATCTTAACTAGACTCAGTAGGATATTCCTGTGTACCTAGCATGTAGGATGTTTTTAGCCCAAGCCAAATGGAACCTTAAGATTCAATGGCCAAGTCAGAGCAGACAGGTTCAAATCCAGAAATGCTGCAGTAAGATAAGAATTCAGAGGTGAAGGACAAGTTCTTTCACAGTCTAACACTGTCATTTAAGTTCTCCTTAGGAAGCGCTTTGTAAGACAATAATCCCTACCTGACAGAGTGGCCTCTAAACCTCTAACGCTGCACAACTGAACTGAAAGATGTAAAGTTCTTAAGTGGGCTGAAAACATCGTATTCTGTGACTTTTCCAGTGCTAGTCTAGGTCAGACTAAATGTTTCTGTAATTGTTTAACTAAAACGTACAAGCCTTTTGATTTACGATCATCTACCTGTTGCATCTATACACCTACCTGCTGGGAAAGATGGAAAACATGTTAAACTTCCTACAAACATGCAAATATATATTTTTATTTGCATTAAACAAAAACACCAAACCAAACCACCAACATAAAAAAAACATATAACCCACCAAGCTAGTGTTTTAGAGACTGTGATCAAATACCAAGAGCACCCTGCAGACCCTTCTAGGTGGAGGAGCTCCCCAGAGCAGGCACAAGCACACCAGGCCGCTGGGCTCCATCCCCCGTGGCCCCGCGGCTGCCCCTCACCCGGCGGGGACAGCGAAGGCCTCACGGCACCACGGCCACACACTGCGCGGCGAGACGGGCACAGACCTGACCCCATAAAAAACAGCCAGGTGCTACAGCGCACAGGTGGATAAGAAGACACCCCCTAAAGGATGTGCTTGTTCTAGCCAGGAACCCTCAGCAGCTGTTACACACATTTATGTTTATTTGTGCACGATTACACAGAAGAAACATGGGTTAGTGGAGAGTGCATTAGAGAAAAAGAGACATGAGCAGCCCAAGAACACATACTTTAACTGCCTCGCAGAGCACTTACCAGAGCAGACTTTCCAACACCTCCAGAACCAAGAACCACTAGCTTGTATTCACGCATGATGCAAGAGATAAATCACCCTCAATACCTAAAAGACACAACAAATTATTCACCATGTTGATGAACAGGACAACTATTTTAGCATTACTTCAGCCATTGTAAGATTGCACATGTAACAGGATATGAGCAGTTAAATAAGGCTATCAACTGATAAATGCAGCAGACATAGCATGATAACCAGGACCTCACTGTCCTTATCACACAATATGGAAACTGTGGATGCTTATTCAAGATACAGTAGCTGATGAAGGATGTTACTTCCTCACCTAGCACAGAGCAAGTGCCTCCAAGGTTTTCTTGTGACCAGGATCTTAGCACTTGAAGAACCATTACTCATGTGTTACCTAGCCTAGTTTCATAGTTACGCTAGTAGGCTTGCAAAGTTTTTTAGATGAAGATTTTTATAACCCATGAAACAGTGATTTAGAGAAAAGGCAAAAACAGAATAAGACTGTAATAAAGACCTCAGTACCATGACAGTGCCAAAATATCACAAGTCCCTTCATAGGAAGTGTATAGATACCTGGAAGAACTGCTCACATCCATGTGCATGTGTCACTTCCCCAGAGGCCTCTGGATAGATTTCTCTCCATTATTTACATCAAGGAGGAACCACACACAGAAACTAATTTCCTCCAATTGATAGGCCCATTATCTGGATTACAGCATACCCTCCAGTGAGGGGTGTTGTAACACTTCCCAGAAACTCACAAGATCTCTTCTAGTCATGCAAACAAGTCTGTAGCATCTCTCAGCTACAGTCACAGCAAGCATGAAGATATTTCAGGGGTTTCTCAAAATGTTTCATTCACCCACAAGAAGTTGCTTGCACTGTGTATTTTGCAGAAACAGACTAAACCAAATATTCCTAAAAGCCACGCAGGCACCTGAAGAATTTGCAGTTTTACAACCACTACATTCACAGTATTGAATAGATTTATTGGGTAAACAGTTGCCAATGTTTGTTACCTACTGCACTGATACAGTAATTCTAAAAAGTTGTTTCTTAAGTTTCAAAACTACCACATCCTCTCCTCATCCATCACCCATATTTCTTTCATGTCACACAAGTTTTTTAATTACACATATATACATGTATAAATTTTGTTCATATGAGCTGACATACATCGAATGTCTCCAATCTCCTCTGAAGAACTGAAAGCAGGCAAAACAACCCCAAACCAAACCAGAATAGGAAACAAGTTTAGGAAACAGCTTCTCTTTATTTGTGTTTTCATTTAATCGAAATAACATCCAAAGCTTGCATCTACCAACCCAACGTTTGGTCTATATGCAGAAAGTACAACCATGACACCACAGTCCAGTTCACTAAGCAGAATTTGATAAAAGGGCTTAGTTTTTTTTTTTTTTTTAACACAGTGGCTATTTTCAAACTATCAACTCTTAATGCAGCTACAATTAAATGCTTCAAATCCATCAGATGTAGTATTTCCTCTACTCATTACTGTTTTCCCATAAAGAAATACTGAATAAACCCTACTATGGTAAAGATAATAGTTGTTATTGATAAGAAACAATTACCCAAAAGGAGATGGCATGCATTTTCTCATTTGAAAACACTTAAATGCTAAACAAAGCAACACAGACAGACTGGTGTAGGAAAATTAAACCAACCTCTTCCCAGCAGACAAACATTTCTCAAAAAGAACAGCATGAGTCCAGAAGTCAGCTTTCTTAAGTCTGAAAGTTTATTAATCTTTCACTAGATATCTAACAGAAATTAAAGTGACTGTGGTTTCATAAGTAACTGGAAGCAACTAAAATAGTCTTTCGAGACCATTCCTCTCCTACAAGGTAGACCCCTTCCCCTGGGTGTGGCTGCCCACAGCAGTCTGCCAGACCTGCTCACTCATCTTTGTTGATAACTGACCCAGCAAAAACAAAACAAGGCCACAGATCTGGGACATGTCTTTGTGTCAGTGCTGCTCAAGGAAACTCACGTCTTAGAGTCCTGCTAGTAACTGAAACTAACACACACTGTTACTGTTGCCCTGGGAGGAAGGTCCCTGCTTTCCTACAAGGACACTTACTTGATTGAGTTACCTGTTTTCTCCCTTCTCTGCCCCCACAGAAAGATGATTTGGAGGCTGGGAGAGAGGGGAAGTGCAGGGAATCCAGCATAGGTGCTTGTACAAGATAAGCAGCAGGAGTAAGGTAAGAAAGACCCTTCTCATCAGCAGTAATCTCACAGCATCTTTTGAGTCACACCATCTGTTTGGTTGTTTAGCACAAACCGATAAGATGATTTCCATAAAAATCAGACCAATTCCATGTTAGTGTCCATCTTTGCCACCACTGATTAACTCCACATTATCAGAAGACTGAAAAATCAAGAGGCCAGTTCCTATTTAATTTTCTTTTTGCAAACACAATGAGCAAACTTTCAACTTATCTAAACTGTTCCTTGCACTTTAAGCAAGCAAAAGGAAGGCAAGAAGAAAAATATTCAGCAATTTTCACACCTAATGGAACGTGTTTTCACTCCTGACTTTAGAAACTGTTTTTCCCCACGCAGATTTTTTTCCAAACATGGACCACCAGAACCATTCACACCACAAGCCTGAACATTTACAGTAGTGCCAAACAGATTACTTAGATCCCCAAACCTGCAAATTGTCGAGCCTAAAGAACAGGAATAAAGGATTGTCTCTAACGTCCCAAGTTTGAAAGGTACATTTCAGTACCAAGTTAAGCCTAGAACTACATCACCTGTCACTTCTTTAAAACAAACATTCAGCCATGCCTTTGGTTTTGGAAAGGTGTCATTAGAATGACATAAACATAGTTGGTGTAGGGGAAACGCCAGTATAGTAATCTCAGCGAACTGCAGCAATTTCACCGTCTTTAAGAACAGTTTAAGCTGAATTTTTCAGTCTTCGGTCTGAAGTTAGCAACTAAGTAAGGAGACGTCAATAACAAAAGCTGACAGTAATTAGAAGTAACAGATTTCAAGCAGCAGGTACCAAATATCTGGTCTACCTAGTATTTTGAGTAATTTTTTTACTTAAAAATTTTCTTACTTGATTATTTAGAATTCCTTAAAGAAAATTCCAAATCCAGAAATAAGCTAACAACTTGGTTTTAGTAATGGACTGGCAACTTCATTTTGGCACTCAAACAGCAATTAAAGAATTTAATGCAAGCCAAAACTTCTTTCAGCATCCAGATTTGGAAGTTCAGCTGATTTCACTGCTTTAAGTGATGGTACATAATTAAAGCATATACACACACACACACACACTCTATTACAGCCCTGTTATCCAATTTTCTTAATCTCTGAAGCACCTAAGCAAAAAGTTTTTTAAGATCTTTGAAGACTTGACAAAGTCAGACTGCAGCACACTCAAACATTTCTCTGACCTTCCCTCCAAAACCCAGGCAATCAGCAATGCAAGTACTAACTACCTCTTTCTCCATTACAACTTGTTTTGTCATTTGTACAGTTACTCCTTAACTCACTGAGAGCACACAGTAAACCTTCATATCTAATACCCCCCTCCGTGCAGCATAGGAGTACCTTGGCATCTCTGTGCTGGTGTTCTATCAGGTAGTCTGGCCGTAACATCTTGGAATGAAACAAACTAATGCGTTCTCCAAAATGCTTAAAGAAAGATAACTTGAACACTTCTAACACGGCAAGCAGCAGAAGCACCACCTATCATCTCCTCCAACTTAGATTTACCACCCTAGTGGCTTTGAGCAGCAGTCCTGATGTCGTTTCACCTTCCTTTTACTGGTTTCTAGCAAAAGAAAAAGAAGAACTTTCCTAAGAAAACCTTCCTGGTTACAGGTGTTTGCCTCCCTCTCAGCTCAGAGGCCAGGAGCCACGTTAGGACATAGTGCTCTGCCATGCTGTCTGGTGTCATGAAAGCCTAGCACACACTTTTTCACTGACCAGTATGACTGCTGGCTGCCAGCGTGCCCCAGACTGAGCTAGATGAACCCTGAGCCTGCCTGAACTTGACTTTCCAGCGATTCTCAACCAGCCTGACCTGACTCTGCTCTAGCTCAAACCCATTTTTCTGTACCACACGTTGCACAGACTGCTTGCATCCTAAGCCTCAATCACGCTTACTTTACTTTCCAGACTGACAACACTTGACCCTGGAACTAATACTGTATTGAGCTCCACCCAGTACCAACACGATTTCCTTTTGACACAGTTACGATAAATGAGTGGGGGTGGAGAAGGAAGACAACAAAGTACAGAATCAAGACATTGCAGTAAAAAGTTTGGTTGCTGAAAGAGATGGAAATTATAAAATCTGAGATGGAAGCTCAAACTTCTGGTGGATTTCCTTTTCTGCCTTAAAAGAAACAAAAGCTCTTCTGTAGCCATTCTAAAACAGATACTGGACTTAGTTCATGCAACATCTCTTTATAAAAGCCTGTGCCTTGCATTTCTCATTGTCATCCCCTCCCACCCATGGAAAAACAGAACTTACTTGGAAGAAGTCTGGAGGAACATGTAATTATGAAACCATTCGTACAGTCAAGACAGACCTTATTGTAACATTTTAATTTTTAGCAGTCTGAACTCATCAGTCATTTCAACAATACCCTTCAGTTCTAAAGCTATCAGAAAGCAACTGTATTAACTGGAAAGGAGCAAAAAGGATCATTAGATCACACAGTCTAGGTCATTCAAATAAGGAGACAGGTTTATGTGTCTCCTTGTCTATAGCTACAGCATTCCAAGGCTACAGCTGTATCACAGAATGGCCAGTATCTCTAGAATAGTATAGGGTTAAGTACAACAACAGTAACTGTCTGTACTCCCCAGACTGCCCCATCTCAAAGCTGTAAAATGCATAAACTCAAAACGGCACAACAGAAAAAGAGACTGGGATAATGCAGTAACAGACAAGCACACACCCCATGGCCTCCAATTTAATGTACAATCCATGAGAAGTATCCATCAAATCACCAATTAGATAAAAATAAGTTTAAACTTACTACTACCAAACAAACCAAGTAACCTGTTAGAATCCCTGTTCATTCAGTGGAGTCTACTTTAAGAGAGAATTTCTGCTTTGCAGGCTGGCTACGTTTAAGGTGACAGACCTGCAAGGAGCGAGAGCAATGCCAACTTAATGCTTTTTCATTTTTTGCACCTCCATCTTTAGGCAGGAAATTCTCTCAATTGTGGTCTCCACACAGGCGCTAAAGAACAAGAAGATAGGAATCATGCAAAAAGTAAAGCCTTTTTTCCTCTTAATTGGAGCAGGCACTGGCTTTGAATAGCTGAGTCAAGTATTTATATGCACAGATATTTGACATAACTGAACTCTGGAGATGTCAAATGCAAGGTTTTCCTAGAAAGAAAAATGAGGAAAGCTATTCTTGTTCAAGAAATAGCGTTTTCTCATAAAGGGGACTCTAATGCTGTCTGAAGTATACAATGTCTCGAATGTACTTTCAGATTGCCTCCATTAACTGTCAGTGGTGCTTCAGTAACTGCCTCACATCCTTATATGTAACAAGCCATAAAACCAAGGCTGTGCAGCCTTTCTTGCTAGTCTGTTCATACTACTTTTTCTAATTAATACATGTATTCTATTAATGCATTAGTGTTCTGTATTAATTTAACTGCTTAATTCTTCTTCACCTTGGCACGCTTTTTAAAATTAAAGTACTTGACAAACTAGAGAAGCCAGAGCTTTATATGCACATGGCCACTTTTTCCAATAAAGGTTCTCTTTGAGGGATGAGTGGATCTTTGAATAAAGCCATTTGAATAGAAGAAAACTTAACCAGGACAAGTCACTGGAAATTAATTCTTTTAAAAGCTTCACATCTGTCAAGGATCATGAACATGGAACTTGCTTTCTGCTTCTACCTTTATCAGATAAACCAGGAAAAACATGTCTCCTGGACATCATCTTGAACAGTTTCTTGAAGCATGTCTCCAGAAGAAGACAAACCAAAAAGTGAGGATGCTAAGAAATTTGAGGAATAAGAAACCCTACTTTAGCGTTGAATGAAGAAACTGCACACTTAATGCTTGTAAAGTTTTCCTAAGAAGCAATCACACAATGAAAAATTCAGGAAAATTCAAACACCATTGGTAATTGGGCTTGATATTATAGTTAAAGTGTTTTCAGTTGTGTGGGTTTTTTTGTTTTTTTTTTTTTTTTTTAAGTTTTGATTAGGGATGTTGTTGGGTATTTTTGTGCAGGTTTGTTTTGGCAGACATTTTGTGTGTGTGTTGTTTTCTTTTTGTGTGGGTTTTTTTGGTAGAATTTAATTTTCTTTCAGCTCCTTCAGCTTCAAATTTTGGTTTCTGATTCAATTTTGTTACCTGTCTGAAGAATGGGAAAGCTAATAATCCAAGCGATATTAAAACAAATGAAGCTGTAACTGGAGCTCAGCCTCAGGCCAAAGAAACAAACTAAATACAGTCACTATATGAAGATATCTCTGAGATTTGCTCATGTGAACTAGTTGTTCAGGTGTGGAATTAAGTAAATTGAACCTCCCAGAACCATTATCATTTTCACAAGGGATCATGATTATTCAAGCACTTTACAGACACCATGATTCTTGTTCAGACCCTGACATTCTGGTTGTATTGTGAAGCTGCACTACAATTTTCATAATACTTCTGCCCCAGCCCCTTTACCTCTCTGGAAGAGATGCTTTTTTAGAACCACCTTGGGAACAGCACTTCCAAATTAATCTCCACTGTTTGCATGAGGAAAAAAAAAAAAAGGTTTCAAACATTACAATGACAGATGAAGCAAATTAACCAACCGGTTTACCTGCTTAAAATTAGTAGTAGAGGAGGAACAATCCAAGGTAAAAAACCTGCTTCTTAGTTGCTTCCCTTAAGAAGGGATTCTAAACTAAGTACAGATGAGAGGATGTGTGCTGTTCTTAATATTTCTCAAATACCTGCATGTAAGGGGAAATCCTAAATTCTTACCCCTTGACTCTAAGGAGGTTCCCCCCCCCTTCAAGTAATTTCAAAGCAGAAGCACCACCTTGACAACATAACCCAAAGTGGAAGCCTGGTCATTTTCATCAACTTTTATATGTTTGAGGAATCAAGCAACTCAGATAACCCTTACTCAACAGGCTAAGTGGTACCTCGCATAAAAGAGAAATTAAAATACTCCAGAGCTAACTTCCATGCTTATTTCTAGAAAACATTATTCAGAAATCAGTTCGGAAGACAAGACTGAAAAGCTTGAAAAGCTGATCAGGTCTAATTAAAGACTTTTATACTTGAGACACCCAGAAGAAAAGCTATTTCATTACTAATGCTGAGTCTTTGGAAGCAAGTCAACTGTTAAGTAAACAAAGCTAAAAGTAATTTTTATTTCTAGTTTTTACCTCATTTTGATAGCTTCTTGTCTTGACAAACAAGTGTTTTGTCAGTTGGACAGATAGTTCTTCTGGGCACTAATACAGTAATTCTTCTTGGACAAAAATACTTCTGCAATTAAGTTCAAGTATTTTAACTGGTGCTACAGAATCTTCAGAGGATTTTCAAAAAGCTGTCTGGTGATTTAGCTTATCCAGTGACATGAAATCATACTACCCATCTGAGAAAAAGGCAGAGTTCTGAGAACAAGTCAGTACAGCACAAACATGGCACCAAGGCTGATCCTTGAACTGCCCACGGGGACACCCACCCACAAAGACAACTAAGTTCTCCTCCTTTCATTGAAGGGAGCTACCTTGATTAATACTGCACACAGGGACAATTTCTACAAAGCACCTAACATGAGCTTGCCTTGTGAGACTAGTTCCACTGTCTATAATTATTATAGCTGAATAAAATATTGGGTTTTTTTTCCTGAACACAAACTCCAGGCATGCTCCAAGGATGAAAACCAGCCTGCTTGAAGCCACTGATATCTCAAGATGAGAGCTTCCTAATGTGAGAGACCAACAAGTATGTACAATTTGCAGTAGTTTCATACAAAGTGTAGAAAGTAATTTCAAAGCAACTGATGTAATGAACAATTTTTAAGCCACTTAAAAATATGCTATGCTCCAACATTGATTGAGTTCAATTTTTGACTTTGTGAAAAAATTCAAATATGTCAATTCAAATTTCAAGTCTCTTATAAAACTTAACCTATAAAGGCTATTTAAGCCCCAAATGGACTTCGTAATATACATCAGATTTCTTTTTTTGACTGCCATAGCTTTGCATTTTCTCCCTATTTCTGTAAAATAGTCACCATCCCTCATGAAAGTTCTTCATGCATGTTCTACCAGCCAGACTTTGGACTAAATCCATCTTGAAGTTCCTGAAGAAACTGAATTGCAAATCTCTTTTATGCTTGCAAAGAAAATCCAGGGAGACAATAAATAAAAAGAACACATAGAATTTAAAAAATACTACAAGTATATAAAATTCAGAGAGTGCATAATTACCACATTACAATATCTTGCTATGTATAAGCCAAGTATTCAAGCATACACCAAGTTTTGACAACAGAGAGCAATTTACTGCTGTGAATTTGGCTCTACCTTCACTGCAGAGAAGGCTGATAAAAGTTTTAGAGCCGAATATTGATCCAAGAGATTGCCATATCATGGTGTGTCCAACATGCTTTACCCCATACACATCCTTCTGATTAGAAGCAGATATAAGCATGTGTTTCCCTGCATAATTGTTACATTTAAATTATAAATTTTATCTTTCAAGCTACAAAACCAGTTAAAAACAGCAGGACAGGGAAATTTTCAGAGTCAAGACCCTTCTCTTGTAAAAAAGCACTCATGCAGTTTGGAAGTTACTTCAAAAATAAACTTGCCAGTTGGCTTACGATACTCTGGAAAAAGGCAACTTCTGTTGCAGAAAAAAGACCTAGCCTCAAATTCCATGTGATATCTCCTTAACATCTGGCAATGCCAGCTCTGCTCTGACTGTGACACTGGCTGGTGGAACAGTGAAGCCTTGTATTGAGTTTCCTTCTACCCACATAAGGCAATGCTCAGTTCAACTGCAATTCCAATACCACCCAAATTTGTCTTTCCTGTCTATTTATCTCTGTAAGCCACACATCATACAGACCCATGGCAACACCAGAGCTTGCACACCGAGATATCATCATTTGTACTGTCTTCACTATTAGAGGCCTGGTTTTGATTCAGGTTTGTTTAGATTACTAACACACCGTCAAGGCACAGATACATGGATCTCCTCCATCATTACAGGATCTTATGTTACTGGCCATGTAAGACTGGCTAGTGTAGGCCCTTTACATACGAAGTAACCTCCCACAGTATGACTTACAGTAATTCCTTTACAAGTCAGGTTGGTAGCCTTAGAGAAGCCTTACAAATTCCCATAGTCGCTTTAATTAAGAGAAGAAGTTTTATCTGTTAAAAGGACACCCATTCTATGCAAATTGAAAACACTAGCTACTAGCACTCATTAACAGGAATAAAATTAGTTCTTCCATGAGAAATTAAGCATACCAGCTAAGTTCAAAGTAATTGTAACTCATGTCTGTTTTGACCTCTCAATCAATACTTCCTTAATAGTAACATGGTACTTGTATGTGAGCAGCAAGCATCACTGGAAGTCACCCAAATTATACCTAATTTCACAAACAGCTCTTCTGATAAAGCTTGATACATCTGTCCTGAGGTTAAGCTGAAAAAAGCGTACCTAACACCCAACAATAACAGCCATCTTCTGTCCCACGGTTTTGCTTGAATAGAAGATGACAGCTGTAGAAGGTGATCTCCACACCTCCGTCCAGATGCACAGATAACTTGGATATTTTAGGGAACTGTTAAATTTTTGCTTCAGACGAGTATTTAAAAAACAAAACAAACAAGCCAAAACCAAACAAAAACCTGGAATAAAGACACAGCTCCCCTCCCCTCGCAACTGAAAGAAGCGACAACTAAAAAAATCACACCACAACCAAATGCTGGCTTATCTTAACATGCCAAGCTGGGAACCCACATAGTGCTGCTGCTGCACTGTGAGCAGCTGGTGCATCCAAGGCAGCCCCAAGTCTCATTTAATGGGTCAGGAATTTCCAAGAGAGGGAAAAATCTGACAGTTATGAGCAGAACCCAAAGGTAAGCCATTCACACTTGCAAGCCTGAGCTCATCGACACAGACACCTACACAAAACGCTAGATGATTTTAACCAAATTAATTTGAATCACACTCATCCCCACACCATTTTCTATTACATGGACTAGATCTTTAGTAGACAGTGACCAAATTAAAAAATGGTTAAACTTGTTTAAGCAAGTCTCCACAAAAGTCTGCTTGAATCTTCTCAAGGTCACTCTGGTTCTTGTTTAGACAATACTTTTGGTTTTTCTGCATCTTCAAAGCTTTTCTGGAGAAACCTGTCATACCTTAAGATTCACTTTGCTTTAAGTCAAATCAAATATGTACTTTGTTAAGGTAGCAGATGTCCAAAGCATACTGAAATTCAAAATCAGCTCCAGAAGTTTGGATGGGAACACCCTCCTAAATACAAATCACAGAATGTTAAGTGTTGGAAGGGACCTCAAAAGATCATTTAGTCCAAACCCCCTGCCAGAGCAGGATCACCTAGAGCAGGTCACATAGGAATGCATCCAGGTGGGTTGTAAATGTCTCTAGAGAAGGAGACTCCAGAATCCTTCTGGGCAGCCTGTTCCAGGGCTCTGTCACCCTCATGGTGAAAAAGTTTTTCCTTATGTTTCTGTGGAACCTCTTATGTTCCAGCTTGCACCCATTGTCCCTTGTCCTGTCACTGAACATCACAGAGAAGAGCCTGGCTCCATCCTCCTGACATTCGCCCTTTACGTATTTAAAAACATCAATGAAGTGACCCCTCAGTCTCCTTTTCTCCAGGCTAAAGAGACCCAGCTCCCTCAGCCTTTCCTCATAAGGGAGATGCTCCACTCCCTTAATCATCTTTGTGGCTCTGCGCTGGACTCTCTCCAGCAGCTCCCTGTCCTTCCTGAACTGAGGTGCCCAGAACTGAACACAATGTTCCAGGTGCAGTCTCACCAGGGCAGAGCAGAGGGGGAGGAGAACCTCTCTCAACCTACTAACCACACCCCTCCCTTCTGATACACCCCAGGATGCCCCTCTGGTCTTCTAAGGGCCATCTATTATTTGGACTATGACAACCACCATGGCATTTGAAAAAGCATTACAACGACATCCTAAATCTTTTACTGAACAAGAGTTTTATTTCCAGCAAATTAAATATATACATTTCAAAACAATCTATATTTTTGGGAAAGCCTGAGTGGAAGAATGTTTTAATCCACTCTGACAGTTCCAGTGAAGCAAGATTATCCATTTTGAAACCACGGTCTTGTATTCCTACATTGCTTAGGGTGCTCCCAGTTTACCTAGTTCATCCTCTCCTCAGGTTCTTGGGATCTTCAACTTTCTGTAGACAAGGCTATGAATGGTATTTTCATATCTACTATGACAACAGATTTGGCATTCAGCTTGGAAAAGAGGTTTCAGCTATCCTCTATGAAACTTTGAGCACCAAATTTCACTTAAAAAGTAGTCCACAATAAGATTAAGTAATGGAAGAATTATATTACCTGAAAATACAAATATTTTCAAGTTGACATATTTGTCTTTGAAAAAAAGTATTTGCAAACTGCATATTAAGATCTTGCCTCTGGCTAGAAGCAGGAGGTACTTCAGTTAGCTGACTGCACATTGTTCAAAATATTGGTTACTGTAGTTAAATTAAGTCCACGCTAACATGTCCTTAATGTTGCTGCTTCAGTACTTTCCCAGCTAAACAGGACATAGATTTCTAGTCAGAAGAGGAAGCATCAGGACTTCTTTGTTCTTCAAGAATAAAACTGTACAACCTGCTTGGCCTACTCATTGCAGACTTCACATGAAATATATTCTTATCGTCTCACTCTAATTCCTACTCACATAGTACTTGTCTTCAGAGATTACTCTTAAGTGTTTGATGAAAAGCAACACAGATCAAAAGGATGCCAAACACCAGCACGTACAGTGGCCTAAAGCACTTAATTGTAAAACCTTGTTTTCAGCTACTCAGTTTTTTCAGAGCTTCAGCTACCATGCTTAAGTTTCCTAGGTATCTGGCTGAACCTCAGTTTAGCTTAGGGCGTTTCCTGAAATAAAAAGTTTAGGGAGATCAGAAAAAAACCCAGAACATTTAAAAAAAAAAAAAAGCAATGGACTTGCTGAAAGACAAAGAAAGGTGAAAAGGTAACAGTAAACTTTAAGAACATACAGTAAGCAGAAATAGGTGTAATTCAGGAATGCTTGCTTCTCTCTGGTATTCAGGTATAAAAAGCACATTGAAAAATGTACACCAGAAGTAAGAACATTTGCAGACGAAGCATCCAGTTAAAAAATGAGAGTTCTGAATGCCTGACTATGACAGTATGAGACTTCTCTCTACTGGCCTCCAAACTGCTGAATGCCCATCACGATCTACATGAAGTAACGGGGTGTCTCCTTTTTGGTGAGTTTCCACTTGAGCTGCTACTCAAGTCCAAAAATATATACTGGAAACATAGAAGAGTGATTCTTCAGCATGACAGTCAGCTATTCTTGCCTCCTCCAGTCCTCCTTGATGCCACAGGACTACTGCAGTCTCTAAGATTCCCCCAAGTGTTAAGATGACAATTTAGCATCAGTTTCTAGAATCATGGCATATTCTCAAGTAACTAATGTCAGCAGCCCACAAGTCCCCAAGCACTTCAAACTGTATACTTACATGCAACCAACACTAAACTAGTTGGTTTACACTAGTTTAAACAACACTAGTTTATATAAAACTACTTTAGAAATTCACCTACGGACTGGTATAATATGTGCAAGAACTCTGAAGGTGAATTCACACTTGCTAAGAATTCATTTCTGATGCCGCTTATCGGACAACCCACGAGAACACATTCCATTTTCCATACACTCTCATCAATACACACCATCGACAGTAAATAACAGGAGGACTGTTTCCTGCATGGGAATAAAACCGCCACACTCACACAACACCTACTGCACATCAATTCTCCATTTTAAACAAGTCAGAAGGGTCACAGACAGATAGTACTATATATCCTTATACATACTAACTGTATAAATACAACTCCAGAAGCACAGGAGGCAAGATTTTGCATGCAGTATTAATTCATACACTTGACCAACCCCGAGAAAACCCTTTGGCAATACTGTATGCAAAAAGCAACTGCATAAAGCCAAGAAGGCTATACTTGTGGGTCATCTTGTACATCAAGCTTTCAGAATGTTATCTCTTAAGCAGCTTCACAATGAAAGATCGTAGGAGGGTTACTGACTGCAACTCACATCCAACAACTCGCCTTAACCACTTTACATTGGCAAAATTAATAACAGAGGTTCCTGCACAACATGTCGTGGGCCTGTCCCTACACTTAACTGACTACATAAGCCTGGACACACAGCCGTGCTCAGCTCAGCCTCAACGGTAAATGTTGCATTATAGACAAATAAATCTAGTCCTAAATACGGTATTGTAGAGTGTAAGGTTCTTGGGTAGCTTCTACTCACTCCTGTTCCATGTTCGAGTTTACCCTTTTCCACATTCTGAAAAAGCGAAACACGATGCAACTTTCCACTAGTCTTCTAAAGAATCACTTTTTGGGAGAAGTATGAGACAAAATGTTACAGAAGTTTGATTAATTGCAAGCAAGGATTGCACAACTATCAGTATGGTCTGGGTTCTGATGCAGCCCACTGTTCAGCATACCAGCTTCACCTCAAAGAAAAAGTACTGACTATACATGAAGCCTTTAGAAAAAGCAGAAGTAGCTGATGTGGCCTTGCAACTTCTGAAAACACTTGGATTTCAGCAGCACTGAAGTGTCAAGCCTTGCAACGTGCAGGTCTTCCTCCTGTCTCCTGTACCTCCCCCTCTTGACCTCCACACAGGTAACTCACAGATCTGCAGGTCATCTTTAACACAGATGTGTTAAAGGTGGTTTTGCTTCTTCCTGACATATGAAGAATGCTTTAAAGAAATTTCCCTTCTTTCCAGATGCAAAAAAGAAGTGAAGGCACAACTGGTTCCGTTGCAGAAACAGACTAGGAGTATGGGGGGGGGGGAAAAACCCGGGCATGACATCAAAAGCTAAGAAAACTAATACAGAGAAAGAAAAAGGAACAGTCAGAGGGACTACCTGTGTTCACAAGTTATTTTCGATTAACTGAAGAGGGGGCTAGCCAACATACATTATTTGGGCAATGGTTAGCAAATTCATTTAAGAAAAAACCTTTACCATCTAATCTCCCATAAAACTATGAAGTTAAAGTTAATACAGATTAACAACTGAAATCAAGGCAATAGTAACCGTCATGATTAAAGCAAGTGACATTTGCCCTCATGTAGTCATATGTTGATGACAAAAGCACATTCTTCTCAAAAGTTTCTATGCAAAAAGACAAGAATTTTAATTACAGATTCTTGCTTTAAGTTTGTCTGCAGCTACGAAAGTAAACGGTTCTCCTGTTCTAGTTCTTCAATACTGTCCAGAAATTTAATGTTATGAAGTTTCTTACAGCTCTACAACTAGTTATATTGAAAATTATTTCATTAACGAGTAACAGTGGCACACAATATCCTTTCTGCAGAAGACCTGGTCAAGTCATTCAGATTTAGGACACGTTCCTGTGTTGTAACAGCTGCAGGAATGATGTGAAGCCATCTAAGAAACTAGGGGTCCCTAAGAGAATCTCAGGCTGAAGAGAACGCGAGATGCTGCTGCTCTGCCACAGGATGCAAACAGCAGTCACCAGAAGGGCCAGACTGTCTCATTCTTGCACTATGGCCTGGCCTTCCTCCCTTGGCCAGAAATGAACTAACCATTGTGCACTGTAATTGGCAGTCTCTTCTCATAGCTGGACAGCAAGGATTTACTTCAAGTAACATCAAGATTACTCAGATAAGTAACTAGAAAGCTGAATGGGACAGTATACAAGCTATTGCCAAATATCTCCTCTTCTTCCTGGTTCGACTTTAAAAAGTTCCTTCAACTCTGGTACAGACATTCCTGTAGTCTTACAGTAACTTTCACATTATTGCTTCAGTAGTAAAAATTACTACTCAAACACCACTCTTGAAAAAGGAACATCCTGAATAGCTAGAGGGCCCCCAAATCATTCTAGATTTCAAAAGTCACCTAGTAGGCAGATTTCCAACCTGGCTTTTACAGCCTCTCTCCCTCTCTCCTTGCTGCTAGAGGAGAGCAACACGTAGTTTGTTGGAAGCTCACAACAGCATACATAAACAGGTGCACACAGTTAAAAAAAACCACAACCTTTCCACTTTTAGTTGTCCAGTGTTTCCTTAGGCATTCTAAAGCCTGAGAGATGAGAGCTTCAAGCCATTATCTACTGCCACTTTTAAAGGTAGCCTCATCCAACTGCTCCAACAAGAAAGTTTGTGCCAGCAAGCAAGGCCTTTGACCTGCAAAGAGTGCTTGCCCACTACAAGCAAACTGCCATAGCTTCATCAGGATATTGCCTCTACCACACCTGTCCTACTCAGTTCTCTTATTGTTGACAGGCCCTAAGGAGAAAGTGATACATGAGACACTTTAACTGGGATACTAAAGCTCTCCTTCAGTCAACTGCTGAATAACTTTGAAAACAGGTCCCCTATTAACAGCAGTCAGGTAAGAAAGCCCTTCCTTTCTCCCCGGTTTGTGCAAGAATAGAAACAGACCATCTTAACCATGTCTGAGCAGGAAAACTAAGTTTGTCGTTGCATATAAAGGCGTAGTTACTGTAGATACTCCTTTAATCTCTCCGAACGCCGATCTTGTCTAAAATATCCCTCTACCTGACCTAGATGCAACAGAACCCAGCAGAAGCCTGACCCAACTCAGCAGGGATTCAACAGTGACATTGCACGGTGCACTTCGGTCTGCTTTTGTGTTTGTTCTGAGGCAGAAGAGTGGCAGAAGTTGCAACCACATGCTAAACATGAACTTCTGCTGCACAGAGTATGCTTAGTGACCTGTTTACTAAGAGATCAATTTGGATTAAGCCTCACAACAACTTGCACTTACCCCAAAGAACACTCAAACATCACGTAGGTATCTGAAAATCATCTAACTGTTACTTAGGCCACTTTGCAGAGGACCCGCCTACTCTCTCACTATGTGCCCAAGGACAGAGTGCTTGTTTTTATCTACAAGATATTCTTATCCTTAAGAGCACCTCTCCATACCTAACTCCAAGCAGCTAGCAGAGCTCTGTAGATGACAGGATTGGCACTACAGCAGTAAGCATCAAGTACTTATGTGACTCTTGCACTTCCCACATCCCAGATGATAGGTGGACAACTGTTTATTTTAGTTCCCAGTCACATTTACTGTTAGATCACAAGCTACAGTGTACTCTTCAGCACACTTCCTTCCTCAGCCATACAAGTAATTTTTTTCTCCTTTTGTGGGCCCTCACCTAGATTCCCATCTGTTTGCCTCTGCTCCAGAAAGGATTTCAATTAAAGAGTCAGATTTACTCCGCAAAACTGGCACAGCACAAAGAGAACTGTCATGGCTCACTTCAGATTTATTTTTGATTAACTGTCCTACAGCAGAGCCTTGGAACAAAACAGCACTATTTTAACTCCACTCAGAAAACTTATCTGGTGTATGTATGTACTGATGGAAGCAAGACACAGTTACAGACCGTAAAAAGATCACTGGTCCACCCCGCACCCATGTACAACTTCTGGTTTTACACTCACAGACTTTCACCTCTGTTTTGCAGATTATTTCACCCCCAGGCAGAGGCAGACCGGTGCTCTAAGTATGATCAGCTTTGCTGCAAACACAATATATGACATTTACGTGGTCCAGCACAACTTAAAACTATTAGTTAGCTACAGATAATCATAAAGCTTTACACCACAGCTGCAAGTTGAACTTGAAATAGCTCATAGCACTACATGAAGCATGCCTGAAAATATGAAGGTACCAAGGAATAAAACACTGCATCTAATTAGTTGTAAAGTTTATTTGCAAAGCCCTCGATGTGAACAGCCAAGGTAACCTCTACCGTTCCCTCAGTTCATTTTTAGACAACTGACATCTGTAGTACTTTGACCACGAGTAAAAAAAAAAAAAGCTAAGAATGAAAAGCAACAACACTTGACTGTAGTAGGCTTAGTTTTGGTCTTTTTTTTTCAAAAGCTTGTGATCTCAACACTAAGGCAAGTCATCCAAATGATGACCATTTGATTAATTTTTCAAGTTTTCCACAGAAGAGAAAAAGAGGCTCTTTGCAAAGGGGAACACATTAGGTTTGGAATGGTTACTATATAAGACAGCATGATTGCTTCTTTGCCTTTTAATTATAACTTATGAAAAAGAAGAGTGTTTTGTGTTCTCTTTTTTGTAACAGTAATTTCACTGCATGTTGTACCATGAAAGAGTACTCAAAAGTCTTTGTCATACAGTGTCCACACATTTCACATTGGGCTAAGATGTAGCTTTTACATGCTGGAAATAATAAACTACACTAATGAAAACATCTAAATGCAAGAACACACACACACAACCTGTGTGATTTTCAAGATGGGCACCTCTGAAAATACCCCCTTCTCTTGGAATCATACTACCATAGCTCACATCGGTACAGAAAAAGACTTTTTTGTTTGTTTTACCCTCAACAGCATAACCCATTGCTTTAAGAGGAAAATGCGAGTAAAACCACATTGATCTTTCTTTGCAGGAAACCTTGGTTTATTATCCTCTTTTTGTAATCCCAGACCAGTGCAAAACCACTCGGATTTGGTTTTATTTTCCCGTTTGCAAACTTTGCCTTCCTTCCACCGCTCCTCCACCGAAACACACAGAAAGGTACAAGGTATCTCAGGCTTCTAAGTCGTGTTTGGCACCGGGAGAGTCAGTCAAATTCTTCCATTTGCTTCGACACGGGTGGTGGCGGTGGGATATTTAGATAAGACGAAGATCCCTGTCATCCTCTTTCTCTCTTTATTCTGCGATAAGCAGAAGGGGAACTCTCCGGCCACGACGTCGCCTGC